>NC_091307.1:13837332-13842332 GCF_038502225.1 Cherax quadricarinatus
AGTATACAATCAAAATTGAAAACCTGGCTCATCATACTAGTGGATACGCTGTCTCAGACACTGACTACGTTCTGTATTTTGTGTGAAATGGTCGTCCCCTTGATTAAGTACAGTTTCAACGTAATACTATAATTAAATAGGCAATACATACCACAGTTTTGGTTCATTAAGTGTTATGTTTCATGACCTGATAAAATGTTGCTTTTAACTAATACAAATCAACAAAGATTCACGGGTAAAAATCCAGACTTTATACAATATACGTAGGCAGTGTGAGTGAGCATGACATGCTACGTGAGTGAACATGACATGCTACGTGAGCATATGCTGCGTGAGTGAGCATGACATGCTACGTTAGTGAGTATGACATGCTACGTGAGTGAGCATGACATGCTACGTTAGTGAGTATGACATGCTACGTGAGTGAGCATGACATGCTACGTGAGTGAGCATGATATGCTATGTGCAAAATAGAGCATGCTGTCTCTGGCACTTATTACCTGCGCTATCAGTTCTCCTGAAACAGTTGCCTCTGAGATTACTCCCAAATTATGGTTTTGGTTCATAAACTGAAATTGTTTGGAAGACTCTTGGTTACCTTAGTTTGGTTGTCATAGCAACTATTATTGTTAATTAACCAGCTTTACAACTCACGCCCACCTACTCTGGTAAATTAAGATACTCTCGTTTATGAGAATACTTATAATGTTTGGATTAATCCAGAATAATAATGGACAGTCAAAATTACTCTGAAGCTGTAAAGTGCAGTGTGTGAAATATTAGCTCATGTGTTGGTTGCCAGCTAGGAATCTTACACCTGATTTTTAATAGTACTGTAGGTTACAACATAGGAGTTTGATATTTTATAACCGTGGGAGTTGATAGCTTTGGTAATATTAATTTAGCTATTTTTATCCTTACCGTCTGGCAACTGGTGGTGGCTTCCGCTTATCTTCCTAGAGACGTCATCCTTCCAGTCATCTATTAGTTAGTGTCCAGTGTGCATTCAGTGAAACATGTGGCACTATATTAGCCTTATATTCTATGAATTCCGCACTATATTAGCCTCATATTCTATGAATTCCTAACTTTTCCCCAACCAGTTCATTGAATGACTTACCTTCTGATGACGGTTTTATATCCCAAAGCGTCCGGCTTATAACTCACCATCCCCCTGTAGTTTATCTGAATATATATAGTCGATTGCCTTCCGGAATTTTGGCAATAAATTTTTTATAAGGTTTTTCAAATCTCCGCACGTCAGTTGTTAGTACAAAATATTGCCCAGACAGAAGTGCTTGATGCTAGCAGATCCAGCGAAGTGAAAAAATATTAGACCACAGGTGAGTTGTCGTAAGATATATTGTACAGGAAGGTTCACACGAAGACCATGGGCGTTTTCTGGGTTTGTGGTGGTCTGAACTGGTCTTGAGGCACCGGGAATTAACAGGTAAGATACATTAATACCAAGCAAGGAGTACAAAAGCCTCGTTGTTGGCGGTAGATGGCGGCCTGGGAGGCGGCCAGAGAAATTGAGAAAGGTGCATGGTTCAAATGGCCTACGTGGCCATAAACAGATGTCACTACTGTGGTATGACTTTGGGGACGACACATAGGCCCCTGGTGAGAAGGCCCCAGTTGAATCACACACCCGGGCTAAGTCAGACAACTGCTAAATCAGACCACAGCCGAGTTTTCTTTATTGATTTATGTATAAACATTTGATTTTCAAGTAATAAAAATAAAATATTTATTTCGTCTCCTTTTCTTACTTAATTTTTTTAAGTTCAGAATTATTGTGTATCTGTTTATTCATTAAGTCGTATTTATATATTTTTTACGTATGCAAATAAATTTTTAATACTATTCATAAACATTTACACATTATTGAGTAAATGAATTGATACATTAATTAATACGTAATTATATATCAATTTATTCAATAATATGTATAATTTTTGTCGTAGCATAAATAATTGGTCGTAACTTTCTGCATTATAGCAGTTATTTCGTCATATGTATAATTATAATTATATTTATATGTGTATCGTTTCATTCATTCAGTTATATGTATATTTTTTTCCCGAGAACGACCGTGGCATTTCCTCTCTCATTTCCCGCTGCTCTTCCCTCATCTCCAGCGGGTTTAATCATAGCTCTGGGCGGCCCGAGGAGATGTGTCGTGTGTCATCCCAAACTATGTGTCATGAATAATTGATGGATTAATTAAGGGGGAGAGAGATACGTGGCCTTAGTGGTCCGCCTTTGACATCCTGGCGTTTGTGTGTGTGTGTGTGTGTGTGTGTGTGTGTGTGTGTGTGTGTGTGTGTGTGTGTGTGTGTGTGTATGGGCGCGCGCGCAGCGGTCAGTGCCCATATGTTTAGTATTAATAAACCATATGTTTGCTCTTATATTTTGGTAAAATTATTCCCAGGAGTATTTCTTTGACTCTCATTGCCGTGTTCTCGGTGTTTAAGGTGATAAGGAATAGTTATTCTTATGACTCTTAATTAAGGTTCTTCCAAAGAGATGGACATAAATGTACTTACCGTGAAGTACATAACGAGAGGTGTATAAAGAGAAGGGTCTCATTTTCCCCTAGATATGACTAACAATTAAGTGATGGTCACCCAAATAAGTGGTACTTAAATGTTTGAACTTGATTGAAGTTGATTATTCTGCAGCGTCAGTGGTAAGTAAGAAACATTTACCTAGTGACATATCTTGGAAAGGCGACGGTTAAGTTTGAGTCGCCCATAGGTCAGCGACTCCTGACCTGTGGCAGTTCATACCCTGGTCACGGCCTGGGGGGCATGAAGTAGTTACAGTACAGGCATCAGTGAGGAAGGACGCACTGGCAGACTTCACAACATTTCTTCTCAATAAACCTGAGCAGGACTTGTGTAGGATTCCGGCGACTCCATTTATGTTTTTCGAACCCATCGATAACGAGAGTTGGGATAAAACTTAAAAAATTCTGGTAATATTCTTTGGCAAGCTGTTGAATACTCTTAGGTGGGAATTAAATAAAGTAACTTAAGTGTGACTGTTTTATTTAAGAGGCGAGAGTATAAGGTTACTGAAGGGTGGAGAGGGACACTCACTGTGTAGTAATGCGGTGATTTGATTATTCTATGATTGAATGAGCAATGACTAAAGAATTTCATTCTTTCACAGTGGTTGTTTTGCATGCATATATATATGCAAGGAATTCTCAAGAGCAGGCGAAATATACAAAAACACTGATCTCCGGCTGAAGGAGACTCGAACCTATGAACTTTAGGACAAGGTAGGCAGTGAACTTTAGGACAAGGTAGGCAGTGCTTTACCAATCTACCCACACTGGACAATACCTTGGCGTGTAGCTTGCGCTACACGTTTGATCCAAGGCAGCCAGCTTTCAGGGAGAAGGCTTACAGCTTTTCATCTCATCCCCTGCATGCATCAGCCTTACTAGAGATTTTAACAATGCAAGGAATTCGCGAGAGCAGGTGAAATATACACAAACACTGATCTCTGGCTGAAGGAGACTCGAACCTACGAACCTTAGGACAAGGTACGCAGTGCTTTACCAATCTACCCACACATGGACAATACCTTGGCGTGTAGCATGCACTACACGTTTTGATCCAAGGCAGCCAGCTTTCAGGGAGAAGGCTTACAGCTTTTCATCTCATCCCCTGCATGCATCAGCCTTACTAGAGATATTAACAATGCAAGGAATTCGCGAGAGCAGGCGAAATATACACAAACACTGATCTCTGGCTGAAGGAGACTCGAACCTACGAACCTTAGGACAAGGTACGCAGTGCTTTACCAATCTACCCACACTGGACAATACCTTGGCGTGTAGCTTGCGCTACACGTTTGATCCAAGGCAGCCAGCTTTCAGGGAGAAGGCTTACAGCTTTTCATCTCATCCCCTGCATGCATCAGCCTTACTAGAGATTTTAACAATGCAAGGAATTCGCGAGAGCAGGCGAAATATACACAAACACTGATCTCTGGCTGAAGGAGACTCGAACCTACGAACCTTAGGACAAGGTACGCAGTGCTTTACCAATCTACCCACACTGGACAATACCTTGGCGTGTAGCTTGCGCTACACGTTTGATCCAAGGCAGCCAGCTTTCAGTGAGAAGGCTTACAGCTTTTCATCTCATCCCCTGCATGCATCAGCCTTACTAGAGATTTTAACAATGCAAGGAATTCGCGAGAGCAGGCGAAATATACACAAACACTGATCTCTGGCTGAAGGAGACTCGAACCTACGAACCTTATGACAAGGTACGCAGTGCTTTACCAATCTACCCACACTGGACAATACCTTGGCGTGTAGCTTGCGCTACATGTTTGATCCAAGGCAGCCAGCTTTCAGGGAGAAGGCTTACAGCTTTTCATCTCATCCCCTGCATGCATCAGCCTTACTAGAGATTTTAACAATGCAAGGAATTCGCGAGAGCAGGCGAAATATACACAAACACTGATCTCTGGCTGAAGGAGACTCGAACCTACGAACCTTAGGACAAGGTACGCAGTGCTTTACCAATCTACCCACACTGGACAATACCTTGGCGTGTAGCTTGCGCTACACGTTTGATCCAAGGCAGCCAGCTTTCAGTGAGAAGGCTTACAGCTTTTCATCTCATCCCCTGCATGCATCAGCCTTACTAGAGATTTTAACAATGCAAGGAATTCGCGAGAGCAGGCGAAATATACACAAACACTGATCTCTGGCTGAAGGAGACTCGAACCTACGAACCTTAGGACAAGGTACGCAGTGCTTTACCAATCTACCCACACTGGACAATACCTTGGCGTGTAGCTTGCGCTACACGTTTGATCCAAGGCAGCCAGCTTTCAGGGAGAAGGCTTACAGCTTTTCATCTCATCCCCTGCATGCATCAGCCTTACTAGAGATTTTAACAATGCAAGGAATTCGCGAGAGCAGGAGAAATATACACCCAGTGTGGGTCGTTTATATATATATATATATATAT
>NC_091307.1:13847332-13902332 GCF_038502225.1 Cherax quadricarinatus
TTAGCGAAGGGACCGTCCACCATCAACCACTCTGCCCTGAGTGACTAGCACAGGTTTAGCTCTTGCCATAAATATAGTGACACTGTATGATAAGTGGGATCTTGGCTCTGGTCCTGTTTTTCAACCCTTGTTATCCTTCCGACTGTGGTTGTTGCCGCGGCATTGTTCTTGTTAATCGTGGCACTGATGGCCAGGGTCCAAGACACTGACGGGGAGGAAAGGATGGAGAAGAAGTTGTAGAAGACAGCAGCAGCCAGTTTGGTCACTTTTATGACTTTCTGTCCAATAGCAGAGTCTAAGAAAACTTCATTTGGTTTCGTCACGTCTTAAGCATTCTTGTGTTGCCGGCTACATTGTATTGGTGTTGCAAGAATGTTGGCGATGCTGCGAGAATGTTACAAGTGACGTCACAGTGCTGGTAGTGGCGTCACAGTAATGGTGGGGGCGTCACAGTAATGGTGGGGGCGTCACAGTACTGGTGGGGACGTCAAAGTAATAATGGGGCGTCATGCACCCAACCTAGTCCCGGTCCCGGTCACCTTGACAAGGGAGGAACGGCAACCTCCTGGTTTGGGACAAGCTAATCCCGGTCCAACTCCCCCCACCCCCCCTCACTCATGTATTTATCCCAAACCCATTTTTAAATCTAAAAAACGTTCTGGGAAAAAGCCCACGGGAGGCTTCTTCAAACAATTAAAAAAAAGTTGATAGAAGCAGAAATCTTGAGGCATAAAAGTCCCTCACCCTTAAAAAGTTTTGGGGTGGTCGGGCCCCAGTCTGGAGAGGGATTGTTTTCCCTTGTCTGGAAAAAAATTTTAAGTTGGTGACAGGATGGGGCCTTATATAGTGCCAGGAGGGGGAGACGTGGGGGCCCTTTTGGGGGGGCAGGTCCCCCCTCCCAAAAACCCGCCGTTCTCCCCCTAGTAGAGGTTTTCGAAATTGATGGTCTGTCCAAGATACCCCTTTTGTTTTCGGGGTTTTGGCAGAATGAACATTAAAAAAGGTAAAAATACCGACAGATTGTTGGTAGGCCCCATATCGGGAGTTGGGATCTTTTATTTCGAAACGTTTCTCATTTGGCTTCTTCATCAGTACCCGAAAGTTGGTGAAAGAAAATCTTTCATTTGTGTCTTGCCCCTGTTTTGTCGGTTTTTTACCATTTACAACTGTTTGTTTTTGTTTAAACTTTTCAGACCAAAACAGTTGGGGTCAAAAACCCCAATTAATGGTGGCTGGTTCACCCCCTGGGTTTCTATATGAGGCCCCTACATAAAATTTCCCCGCCCTTTAAATTTTGTTTCAATTTCAACTGTTTTTCTTCTTAACTGAAGGGCGACCCCCCTCAAACTTTAAGTTTTTTCGTTTTTTTATTTTCCTTTTTTTCGAAAGCTTCTTTGGAAAACAAAAATTAAATAAAAATACCTAACTGTTGCATATTTTCTTACCCAACAACCTGTCATTTTTTTATCCATTTTAAGTTTTTATAAATGTTATCATTCTTATGTTCTATCTACATTATTTAGTTTATATGTGGCATGGTTATTGTCCTGTTCAACATTTAGAACTTTGCATTTGTCTATATTAAACTGCATCTGCCACCTCTCCGACCACTGCATCAGTCTATTCAAATCTTCCTGGAGTGCTCTAATGTCCTCGTCAGAATAAATTAGACGGCCTATTTTGGTGTCATCGGCAAACTTGCTGATGTCGCTCTTTATGCCCTCATCTATGTCGTTTATGTATATTGTGAACAGCAGGGGACCCAACACTGACCCCTGTGGAACACCGCTCGTGACGCTTCCCCACTCTGATTTCTCCTCATTTATGCAAACTCTCTGCTGCCTATTTGTCAACCATGCCTCTATCCAGGAAAAAATTTCTCCTATTCCATGTGCCTTAATTTCCCTCAGTAGTCTCTGATGTGGGACCCTGTCAAAAGCCTTACTGAAGTCCATGTACACAATATCATATTCATTACCATGATCTACCTCCTCAAATACCTTAGTGAAAAAAGTTAACAAATTCGTAAGGCTGGAACGCCCCTTTGTAAAACCATGCTGAGATTCGTTGATTAATTTATGCTTTTCAAGGTGGCTACGAACTGCCTCGGCAATTATTGATTCATTAAATTTTCCCACTATGGAGGTTAGGCTTATTGGTCTATAGTTTGAAGCTAAGGACCTGTCACCTGCTTTGAAAATAGGTATCACATTTGCCATTTTCCACTTATCTGGCACCATGCCAGTTTGTAGTGATATGTTGAAAAGATTAGCCAAAGGTTTGCTAAGCTCCTCTTTACATTCCTTTAGAACCCTTGCATACAGTTCATCAGGGCCTGGGGATTTGTTAGGTTTTTATTTATCTATTTGCCTAAGGACCATGTCACTTGTGACCCTAATCGTGCACAGTTTATTATCGTCCTGTTCCACATAATTTATCATTACTGGAATATCGCTGGTATCCTCCTGTGTAAAAACTGAGAGGAAGTATGTGTTAAAAATTCTACACATTTCCTTATCACTGTCAGTGAGCTGACCCGAGGAACTTTTGAGTGGGCCTATCTTGTTCCTGATCTTACTTCTGTATACCTGAAAGAATTCTTTTGGGTTAGTCTTCGATTCTCTTGCAACTTTAACCTCATAATCTCTTTTTGCTTTTCTAATTCCCTTTTTTATTTCTCTCTTTAACTGAATATATCGATTTCTTAATTGCCCCTCTCCTCTTTTGATTTGCCTATATATGCCTCTCTTTTGCCCAATCAGATATTTTAATCTATTGTTCATCCATTTAGGATCATTTTTGTTTGATCTGATTTCCCTATTTGGAACATAATTTGACTGAGCAGCTAGAACTATGCCCTGGAAAGCATCATATCGGCAACCATCACCACCTACCTGACCCTTAGTCAGGTCATTCCAGTTCAGCCCACCTAAGTAATTTTTCAGTCCTATGAAATCAGCCAAGCGAAAGTCAGGGACGGAGACTTGATTGCCATTATTAGGGGAATTCCATGATATATTAAAACTGAGTGATTTGTGATCACTTTCCCCAAGCTCATCATTAACCTCAAGATTATTAATTAGTGTTTCCCTACTGGCAAGAACCAAGTCAAGGAGGTTATTTCCCCTAGTTGGCTCTGTCACAAACTGTTTTAAAAAACAATCCTGGATCGTATCAAGAAAGTCACCTGACTCTAAATTTCCTGTCAAATTGCTCCAGTCAATCTGTCTATAGTTGAAATCTCCCATTAGCACAACATTTTCGTATGTAGATGCCTTACGAATTTCGTCCCATAGAAGTTTACTGCACTCCCTATCAAGATTTGGGGCCCTGTAAATCACACCCAAAATTAGTTTTTCTCGGCCCTCGAGAAGCTGTAACCAAACAGATTCAGTGGCTGACGCTTCTAATTTAATATCTTGTCTAACACAACAATTTAAATTGTCTCTGACATACATCACTACTCCACCACCTTTCCTGTTGACCCTGTCAGTGGAATAATTTATAGCCTTGTATGTGACATTCAGAGGGCATCTCTCTATCTTTCAGATTGAGCCAGGTCTCTGTTATAGCAATAATATCTATGTTTCCTGCACTTGCAATTAATCTTAGCTCATCTATCTTATTTCTTACACTCCTGCTATTAGTATAGTAAACCTTAAGGGAGCTAGTCCCTTGCTGCCCTCTGCTGTCTCCCTTTGTTTGCTGACCTGATCTATTGTTTTTATTTTTAACTTCATGCTGAATGCCTTTTATACATTTACTGTTTCTAACCCTAGTGTTGCAACCTGCTTGTTTCCCACACACACCCATACCTCTATCTTCTATCAGTTTAAAATCATAGGCATTTCACCAATGGCCTTCTCAATCGAGTCTGCAAGTGCTACCACCCCAGCCCCAGAGAGATGTACCCCATCCCTTGCATACATATCATGTTTGCCATAAAAGTTGTTCCAGTTGTCAATGAATGGGATTGCAAGTTCCTTGCAGTATCTGTCTAGCCAGCAATTTGCACCAATTGCCCTAGACAACCATTCATTTCCTACTCCCCTTCTAGGCAAGATGCTACATATGATTGGGATCCCTCCCTTAGACTTAATGAAATCTATAGCTGACCTGTACTTATCTAGCAGCTCTTCTCTCCTACCCTTCCCAATATCATTTCCACCAGCACTGAGACAGATAATGGGCTTGTTCCCATTACCTGACATGATATTATCCAGCCTGTTGACTATGTCCCCAACACCAGCTCCAGGGAAGCACACTCTATCTCTCATCTTCTTATTCCTATTACAAAAAGCACGGTCAGTATATCTTACCTGAGAGTCACCAACCACAAGAATGCACTTACCTCCATTAGCAGGGGCAGTAGTACGCTTACCTTCACTGGCCACTGAAGTACATTCATCCTGAAGAACAGAGAAGCGATTTCCTACCTTCAGATCTTCACTCTTAACTTTCCTTACTCTGATGCGCCTCCCATTACTGTGAACCACTCGCCACTTGTAGCAGGTGCTGGGCTGCACCTCACTGCTGGTAGCCGTTGCTACCTCCCCACCTACAGCCCCCTCACAGCTAGAGACAGACTGCTCCTCACTGCTAGAAGCCTCATTTCCCACAACTCCAGCCACCTCACACTCTCTCCCAGACCCATTGAGGTGGACCTTCAGCCTCCTAATCTCCTCCTGGAGAAGCAAGACCTCCTCCTTCAACTCTCCAACCTCAATTTTTAAAACACTGCAGAAGCAAGCCATGCTTTGTAACCGTCCACGCTAATCCCCAAAGCAGCTCAGGGTCTGTGACCTCACGTGACGACTGACCACTGACCACGACGACTTTTAGGGACGTCACAGTACTGGTGGGGGCGTCACAGTACTGGCCGGGGCGTCACAGTACTGGTCGGGGCGTCACAGTACTGGTAGTGGCGTCACAGTACTGATAATGGCGTCACAGTACTGGTCTGGGTGTCATAGTACTTTTAGGGGCGTCACAGTACTGGTGGGGGTCACAGTACTGGTAGTGGCGTCACAGTATTGGTGGGGGCGTTACAGTGCTGGTGGGGGCGTCACGGTACTGGTGGGGGCGTCACAGTACTGGTAGTGCCGTCACAGTACTTGTAGTTGCGTTACAGTACCGGTGGGGGCGTCACAGTACTGGTAGTGGCGTCACAGTACTGGTAGTGGCGTCACAGTACTGGTAGGGGTGTCACAGTACTGGTAGCGTCGTCATAGTACTGGTAGTGGCGTCACAGTACTGGTAGTGGCGTCACAGTACTGGTAGTGGCGTCACAGTACTGGTAGGGGTGCCACAGTACTGGTAGCGTCGTCATAGTACTGGTAGTGGCGTCACAGTACTGGTAGGGGTGTCACAGTACTGGTAGTGGCGTCACAGTACTGGTAGTGGCGTCACAGTACTGGTCCGGGCGTCACATGGTTTAACCTCAGTTATATTGGTGGATGGAGAGTGAGGGAGCCAAGAGCACACAGACATGCTGTTAACGCTTAATTAGACTGCTCATAAACAAGTAGATTGCACATCATTACATATTATAATGACATTTCATGCTCTAATTTCATCCCATTATATACAAACTGCGTCCTCATTGCGCCATGAATTAGAGCAAATGTATACATTGCGCCTGCGTGCGCCCACTCACATGTAGCACACACACACACACACACACACACACACACACACACACACACACACACACACACACAGGCCCAGTGGCCTGGTGGCTAAAGCTCCCGCTTCACACACGGAGGGCCCGGGTTCGATTCCCGGCGGGTGGAAACATTTCGACACGTTTCCTTACACCTATTGTCCTGTTCACCTAGCAGCAAATAGGTACCTGGGTGTTAGTCGACTGGTGTGGGTCGCATCCTGGGGGACAAGATTAAGGACCCCAATGGAAATAAGTTAGACAGTCCTCGATGACGCACTGACTTTCTTGGGTTATCCTGGGTGGCTAACCCTCCGGGGTTAAAAATCCAAACGAAATCTTATCTTATCTTATCTTATCACACACACACACACACACACACACACACACACACACACACACACACACACACACACACACACATACACACACACACACACACACACACCTACACACCTACACACCTACAACAGGCCTAGTGTCTAATCGACATGTGCCTAGGACAAAATGGTAACTAACACCTACAATAGGCCTAGTGTCTAATCGACATGTGCCTAGGACAAAATGGTAACTAACACACACACACACACACACACACACACACACACACACACACACACACACACACACACACACACACACACACACACCTACACACCTACACACCTACACACACACAACAGGCCTAGTGTCTAATCGACATGTGCCTAGGACAAAATGGTAACTAACACATATACACACACACACATATACACACACACACATATACACACACACACACACACACACACACACACACACACACACACACACACACACACACACACACACACACACACACACACACACACCTACACACCTACACACCTACACACCTACAACAGGCCTAGTGTCTAATCGACATGTGCCTAGGACAAAATGGTAACTAACACCTACAACAGGCCTAGTGTCTAATCGACATGTGCCTAGGACAAAATGGTAACTAACACACACTGACACACACGGCCTAGTGTATAATCGACATGTGCCTAGGACCAAATGGTAACTAACACACACATGAACTATACATATACACACAGGGGGACCAGAAACGTGGAGGGCTATGATGCTGGAGGTGGTAATGGAGAACTTTATGCACCTGTATGTTAGGAACACAACCAGAGAGAGAGAGAGAGAGAGAGGGTGGGGGCAGAGAGAATGAACCAGCAATGCTGGACCTTGTATTCACCCTCAGCGGGTCTGGCATAGGGGCTATTACACACGAAAGACCCTTCGGTGCTAGTAACCACACGGTCCTGAGTTTTGAATCCCTTATGAGAAGCCAAACTTCAAAAGAGGGACTACACAGCCATGAGGAAATTCCTGAATGAGGTGCAGTGGGTCAGAGAACTAGAAGGGAAGATAGTGAATGAGATGATCGAACATGTGGCAGGAAAATGCAGGGAGGCAGAGGAGAAATTTGTGCCCAGGAGCAAAAGAAACATTGCGAAGAAGAGAGTGAGTCCATGGTTCACCCAGAAGTGTAGAGAGGCCAAAGTTAAATGTGCTAGAGCATAGAAAAAATATAGAAGGTAAAGAACCAAGGAAAACAAGGTCTGAGCCGAAGAGCCGAAAACGATTATGCATGGGTAAGAAGAGCGACTCAATGGCAATTTGAAAATGACAGCGTCGAAAGCTAAATCCGACCCAAAATTGGTATACAGCCACATCAGGAGAAGGACAATAGAGTAACTGGTAATCAGGCTGGAAAGAGAAAGAGGAGAGCTCATAAGGAATGACCAGGAAGTCTGTGAGGAGCTCAGCAAGAGATTTAAGGAGGTATTCTCAGAGGAGAAGACTACTAGAAAACCTAAGCGGTAGAGTGCACCATCGAGCGTTGGACACAATGCATACAATTGGGGAGGAGGTAAAGAAGCTACTGTGTGAACTAGATACGTCGAAGGCGGTGGGTCCAGATAATCTCTCTCAAGGTCCCGAGAGAGGGAGCAGAGGTACTGTATGTGTGCCTCTGCAACGATCTTCAACGAGTCTATCGACACAGAGCAACTGCCGGAGGTGTGGAAGACAGCCAATGTAGTTCCAATTTTTAAGAAAGGAGACAAGCAGCATTAAACTACACACCAGTGTCACTGACATGTATAGTATGCAAAGTTATGGGGAAGAGTGATGGAGCACCTAGAAAGGAGTGGGTTTATACACGACAACCAGCACAGTTTTGGGGATGGTAAATCCTATGCACAGACTTACTGGAGTTCTATGACAAGATAGCAGAAGTAAAGCAAGAGAGAGAGGGATGGGCAGATTGCATCTTCTTGGATTGTAGGAAGGCTTTTGACACAGTACCGCACAAGAGACTTGTAGAAAAGCTAGAGGAGCAGGCGGGAATAACAGGTACAAAAATAACCACAGTGAATCAAAGCATACCTGACAGGAAGGAAACAACGAATGACCGTCCGCGAAGAAGTGTCGGAATAGGTACATGTGACGAATGGGGTTTCACAAGAGTCATTACTATGGCCGCTGCTATTTCTTGCATACGTGAATGACATGACTGAAAGAATATCGCCAGTTATCCTTATTCGCAAATGAGATAAAACTAATAAGGAGAATACAAGCAGACGTGGATCAGGAAAGGCTGCAGATTAATCTGGACAGGCTGAAGGTCTGGTCTGACAGGTGGCTACTGGAGTTCAACCCTACCAGTTTGCAAAGTTATGAAGTTTTGAGAAGAGCAAAGAAGACCGCAGACGGAGTACAGGCTTGAAGACAAAGACTGCAAGCTCATTCATATAGAAGGACCTTGGGGTGAATGTTGTACCGAGCATATCACCTGAGGCGCACATCAACCAAATTACTGCTGCACAAATGCGCGCCTGGCAAATCTAAAATTAGCTTTTAGACATCTATGCAAAGAATCATTCACGACACTATGCACCCGTACGTAAGGCTCATATCGGAGTACGCAGCACCAGTACGGAACCCACACTTAATCAAGCATGTCAAGAAATAGAGAAAGTGCAGAAGTTTGCAACGAGATTTGTCCCTGAGTTAAGTAGTATGTCCTATGAGGAGAGATTAAGGAAACTCAACATGCCGACACCAGAGGACAGGAGAACTAGGGGTGAAGTAATATTGTACAAAATACTGAGAAATATTAATAAGGTTAATAGATACATTGATTGAAAGGTGAGAAACAGGAACTTGAGGACACAAATAGAAATTGAAAACTCAGATGAGTCATAGGGATGTTAGGAAATAATTCTTCAGCCTTAGAGTTGTCAGGAGCTGGAACGACCTGGAGAGGAAACTGGTAGAGGCAGGATCCATACATAGCTTTAAGAAGAGACATGATAGGCTTTCGAAGCGACTAGCGAAGAGGCGGAGCCAGGAACTGAGAGTCAATCCCTCCAGTATCCCACACACACACATTGAGAGCGTGAAGCCCTCCATATTAGGATCTAAATTTAAGAGGCGGGCCCAAGAACTATTGCCCAATTCCCCCTTCCCCACCGACTCAACTAAGTAATTACTGTTAGATAAATACACTTAGGTAACTAAAGATTAGATAATTAAAGCTAGGTAGTTACAGGCTATGTTATATGTCTCTTGCTAAGTTTGTGCGTGTTTTCTGGGCGGCGTGTTTATCTTGTCTTCCTCCACTTCCTGTCTTCCTCCACGTCTTGTGTCTTCCTCCACTTTCTGTCTTCCTCCACGTCTTGTGTCTTCCTCCACGTTCTGTGTCTTCCTCCACGTCTTGTGTCTTCCACTTCTTGTGTCTTCCTCCACTTCTTGTGTCTTCCTCCACGTCTTGTGTCTTCCTCCACGTCTTGTGTCTTCCTCCACGTCTTGTGCCTTCCTCCACTTCTTTTGTCTTCCTCCACGTCTTGTGTCTTTCTCCACTTCTTGTGTCTTCCTCCACGTTTTGTGTCTTCCTCCACTTCTGTCTTCCTCCACGTCTTGTGTCTTTCTCCACTTCTTGTGTCTTCCTCCACGTCTTGTGCCTTCCTCCACTTCTTTTGTCTTCCTCCACGTCTTGTGTCTTTCTCCACTTCTTGTGTCTTCCTCCACGTCTTGTGTCTTCCTCCACTTCTTGTGTCTTCCTCCACGTCCTGTATCTTCCTCCACGTCTTGTGTCTTCCTCCACTTCTTGTGTCTTCCTCCACGTCTTGTGTCTTCCTCCACGTCTTGTGTCTTCCTCTACGTCTTGTGTCTTCCTCCACTTCTTGTGTCTTCCTCCACGTCTTGTGTCTTCCTCCACTTCTTGTGTCTTCCTCCACGTCTTGTGTCTTCCTCCACGTCTTGTGTCTTCCTCCACTTCTTGTGTCTTCCTCCACGTCTTGTGTCTTCCTCCACGTCTTGTGTCTTCCTCCACGTCTTGTGTCTTCCTCCACTTCTTGTGTCTTCCTCCACGTTTTGTGTCTTCCTCCACGTTTTGTGTCTTCCTCCACGTCTTGTGTCTTCCTCCACTTCTTGTGTCTTCCTCCACGTTTTGTGTCTTCCTCCACGTCTTGTGTCTTCCTCCACGTCTTGTGTCTTCCTCCACGTCTTGTGTCTTCCTCCACGTTTTGTGTCTTCCTCCACTTCTTGTGTCTTCCTCCACGTCTTGTGTCTTCCTCCACTTCTTGTGTCTTCCTCCACGTCTTGTGTCTTCCTCCACGTCTTGTGTCTTCCTCCACGTCTTGTGTCTTCCTCCACGTCTTGTGTCTTCCTCCACGTCTTGTGTCTTCCTCCACGTCTTGTGTCTTCCTCCACGTTTTGTGTCTTCCTCCACGTCTTGTGTCTTCCTCCACTTGTGTCTTTGTGTCTTCCTCCACGTCTTGTGTCTTCCTCCACTTCTTGTGTCTTCCTCCACGTCTTGTGTCTTCCTCCACTTCTTGTGTCTTCCTTCTTGTGTCTTCCTCCACGTCTTGTGTCTTCCTCCACGTCTTGTGTCGTCCTCCACGTCTTGTGTCTTCCTCCACTTCTTGTGTCTTCCTCCACGTTTTGTGTCTTCCTCCACGTCTTGTGTCTTCCTCCACTTCTTGTGTCTTCCTCCACGTCTTGTGTCTTCCTCCACGTTTTGTGTCTTCCTCCACTTCTTGTGTCTTCCTCCACGTCTTGTGTCTTGTGTCTTCCTCCACGTCTTGTGTCTTCCTCCACTTCTTGTGTCTTCCTCCACGTCTTGTGTCTTCCTCCACTTGTGTCTTCCTCCACTTCTTGTGTCTTCCTCCACGTTTTGTGTCTTCCTCCACGTCTTGTGTCTTCCCACGTCTTGTGTCTTCCTCCACGTCTTGTGTCTTCCTCCACGTCTTGTGTCTTCCTCCACTTCTTGTGTCTTCCTCCACGTCTTGTGTCTTCCTCCACGTCTTGTGTCTTCCTCCACGTCTTGTGTCTTCCTCCACTTCTTGTGTCTTCCTCCACGTCTTGTGTCTTCCTCCACGTCTTGTGTCTTCCTCCACGTCTTGTGTCTTCCTCCACGTCTTGTGTCTTCCTCCACGTCTTGTGTCTTCCTCCACGTCTTGTGTCTTCCTCCACGTCTTGTGTCTTCCTCCACGTCTTGTGTCTTCCTCCACTTGTGTCTTCCTCCACTTCTTGTGTCTTCCTCCACGTTTTGTGTCTTCCTCCACTTCTTGTGTCTTCCTCCACTTGTGTCTTGTGTCTTCCTCCACGTCTTGTGTCTTCCTCCACGTTTTGTGTCTTCCTCCACGTCTTGTGTCTTCCTCCACTTGTGTCTTCCTCCACGTCTTGTGTCTTCCTCCACTTCTTGTGTCTTCCTCCACGTCTTGTGTCTTCCTCCACGTCTTGTGTCTTCCTCCACGTCTTGTGTCTTCCTCCACGTCTTGTGTCTTCCTCCACTTCTTGTGTCTTCCTCCACGTCTTGTGTCTTCCTCCACGTCTTGTGTCTTCCTCCACGTCTTGTGTCTTCCTCCACGTCTTGTGTCTTCCTCCACGTCTTGTGTCTTCCTCCACGTCTTGTGTCTTCCTCCACGTCTTGTGTCTTCCTCCACGTCTTGTGTCTTCCTCCACGTCTTGTGTCTTCCTCCACGTCTTGTGTCTTCCTCCACGTCTTGTGTCTTCCTCCACGTCTTGTGTCTTCCTCCACGTCTTGTGTCTTCCTCCACGTCTTGTGTCTTCCTCCACGTCTTGTGTCTTCCTCCACGTCTTGTGTCTTCCTCCACGTCTTGTGTCTTCCTCCACGTCTTGTGTCTTCCTCCACGTCTTGTGTCTTCCTCCACGTCTTGTGTCTTCCTCCACGTCTTGTGTCTTCCTCCACGTCTTGTGTCTTCCTCCACGTCTTGTGTCTTCCTCCACGTCTTGTGTCTTCCTCCACGTCTTGTGTCTTCCTCCACGTCTTGTGTCTTCCTCCACGTCTTGTGTCTTCCTCCACGTCTTGTGTCTTCCTCCACGTCCTGCGTCTTATTGTAAAGTTAACCAAATTCCTTGCCCAGCTTCCCAGAGTGAAACAAGAGCTTTAAGTCTCGTGAAAAAAAAAGTGCGGACTAATATAATACGTATCTAGAGTTTTTGGAGAGAGAGAGAGAGAGAGAGAGAATGTCTTGTGTCTGGTAGACGTTGGTACTTTGATAATTTAGACCAGTGTTTTTTTTATTTTATCATCACTTTTTCTCATCAAGTTGTGCTGTGAAATTTAAGCGAAGATTTTGATATGATGGATGTTTTGGAGGAGGAGGAGGAGGAGGAGGAGGAGGAGGAGGAGGAGGAGGGAGAAGTTGGTGTTTGGGATAACATAACTCAGGAGAAAGAAAGAGGAGATGAGAAAGGACTGGAGAGGAGGAAGCAACTATAAAGGGAGAAACATCAGTTTAAGGCGGTAAAGAAGATGAAAGAGAATGAAAGGAGATGTCGGGGTGAGGAGGAGAGGTTGGAGGAAGAGGAGGAGGAGGAGCTCTTGAACGTATGGAAATTGACTTAGAGCTGAAGGACGCTGTCTTCATCACACATGCAGTTTTCCGCATCCCATGTAAGACTGCACGACCACCTCCATCACTGCACCTCCATCACTATACCTCCATCACTATACCTCCATCACTGCACCTCCATCACTATACCTCCATCACTGCACCTCCATCACTATACCTCCATCACTATACCTCCATCACTACACCTCCATCACTGCACCTCCATCACTATACCTCCATCACTACACCTCCATCACTGCACCTCCATCACTATACCTCCATCACTACACCTCCATCACTGCACCTCCATCACTACACCTCCATCACTACACCTCCATCACTACACCTCCATCACTACACCTCCATCACTACACCTCCATCACTACACCTCCATCGCTACACCTCCATCGCTACACCTCCATCGCTACACCTCCATCACTACACCTCCATCACTGCACCTCCATCGCTACACCTCCATCACTACACCTCCATCACTACACCTCCATCGCTACACCTCCATCGCTACACCTCCATCACTACACCTCCATCGCTACACCTCCATCACTACACCTCCAGCACTACACCTCCAGCACTACACCTCCAACACTATACCTCCATCTCTACACCTCCATCACTACACCTCCATCACTACACCTCCATCACTACACCTCCATCGCTACACCTCCATCGCTACACCTCCATCGCTACACCTCCATCGCTACACCTCCATCGCTACATCTCCAGCACTACACCTCCATCGCTACACCTCCATCACTACACCTCCATCACTACACCTCCATCGCTACACCTCCATCGCTACACCTCCATCGCTACACCTCCATCGCTACACCTCCATCGCTACACCTCCATCG
Organism: Cherax quadricarinatus; assembly: GCF_038502225.1. Classification (NCBI taxonomy): domain Eukaryota; kingdom Metazoa; phylum Arthropoda; class Malacostraca; order Decapoda; family Parastacidae; genus Cherax; species Cherax quadricarinatus. Next base: position 13,860,766 of record NC_091307.1, read on the forward strand.
CTACACCTCCATCGCTACACCTCCATCGCTACACCTCCATCGCTACACCTCCATCGCTACATCTCCATCACTACACCTCCATCACTACACCTCCATCGCTACACCTCCATCGCTACACCTCCATCGCTACACCTCCATCGCTACACCTCCATCGCTACATCTCCAGCACTACACCTCCATCACTACACCTCCATCGCTACACCTCCATCACTACACCTCCATCGCTACACCTCCATCGCTACACCTCCATCGCTACACCTCCATCACTACACCTCCAGCACTACACCTCCAGCACTACACCTCCAACACTATACCTCCATCTCTACACCTCCATCACTACACATCCAGCACTACACCTCCATCGCTACACCTCCATCACTACACCTCCATCGCTACACCTCCATCACTACACCTCCATCACTACACATCCAGCACTACACCTCCATCGCTACACCTCCATCACTACACCTCCATCGCTACACCTCCATCGCTACACCTCCATCGCTACACCTCCATCGCTACACCTCCATCACTACACCTCCAGCACTACACCTCCAGCACTACACCTCCAACACTATACCTCCATCTCTACACCTCCATCACTACACCTCCAGCACTACACCTCCATCGCTACACCTCCATCACTACACCTCCATCGCTACACCTCCATCGCTACACCTCCATCGCTACACCTCCATCGCTACACCTCCATCACTACACCTCCAGCACTACACCTCCAGCACTACACCTCCAACACTATACCTCCATCTCTACACCTCCATCACTACACCTCCAGCACTACACCTCCAGCACTACACCTCCATCACTACACCTCCAGCACTACACCTCCATCACTACACCTCCAGCACTACACCTCCAGCACTACACCTCCAGCACTACACCACCAGCACTACACCTCCAGCACTACACCTCCAGCACTACACCTCCATCACTACACCTCCATCACTACACCTCCATCACTACACCTCCATCACTACACCTCCAGCACTACACCTCCATCACTACACCTCCAGCACTACACCTCCAGCACTACACCTCCAGCACTACACCACCAGCACTACACCTCCAGCACTACACCTCCATCACTACACCTCCATCACTACACCTCCATCACTACACCTCCATCACTACACCTCCAGCACTACACCTCCATCACTATACCTCCATCACTACACCTCCATCACTACACCTCCATCACTACACCTCCAGCACTACACCCCCATCAATACACCTCCATCACTACACCTCCATCTCTACACCTCCATCACTACACCTCCAGCACTACACCTCCATCACTACACCTCCATCACTACACCTCCAGGACTACACCTCCATCACTACACCTCCATCACTACACCTCCATCACTATACCTCCATCACTACACCTCCATCACTACACCTCCAGCACTACACTTCCATCACTACACTTCCAGCACTACACATCCGTCAATACACCTCCATCACTACACCTCCATCACTATACATCCATCACTACACCTCCATCACTACGCCTCCAGCACTACTCCTCCAGCACTACACATCCATCACTACACCTCCATCACTACACCTCCATCACTATACATCCATCACTACACCTCCATCACTACGCCTCCAGCACTACACCTCCAGCACCATACCTCCATCACTACACCTCGAACACTACACCTCCAACACCACACCTCCATCATTGCACCTATATCACTACACCCCCAGCATCGCACCATCACTGCACCTCCAGCACCACACCTCCATCACTACACCTCCAGCACTGCACCTCCAGCACCACATCTCCACTACACCTCCAGCACCACACCTCCATCACTACACCTCCAGCACTACACCTGCATCACCACACCTGCATCACCACACGTGCATCACTACATCTGCATCACCACACCTCCATTACACCTGCATCACCACACCTCCACTACACCTGCATCACCACACCTCCAGCCCTACACCTCCATCACTACACCTCCAGCACCACACCTCCACTACACCTCCAGCACCATATCTCCACTACACCTCCAGCACTACACCTCCATTACTACACCTCCATCACCACACCTGCATGATGACACCTGCATTACCACACTTCTACCACCACACCTGCATCACCACACCTGCATCACCACACCTGCATCACCACACCTGCATCACCACACCACCTCACCTGCATCACCACGCCTGCATCACCACACCTCCACCCCACCTCCATCACCACACCTGCATCACCACACCTCCATCACCACACCATCACACTTCCATCTCCACACCTGCATCACCACACCTCCATCACCACATCTGCATCACCACACCTCCATCACCACGTCCACTACACGTCCATCATCACACCTGCATCACCACACCTGCATCATCGCACCTGCATCACCACACCTGTATCACCACACCTGCATCACCACACCTACATCACCACACCTGCATCACCACACCTGCATCACCACACCTCCATCACCACACCTGCATCACCACACCTGCATCACCACACCAGCATCACCACACCTGCATCACCACACTTGCATCACCACACCTTCACCACGTCCACCACACGTCCATCATCACACCTGCATCACCACACCTGCATCATCGCACCTGCATCACCACACCTCCACCACACCTGTATCACCACACCTGCATCACCACACCTGCATCACCACACCTGCATCACCACACCTGCATCACCACACCTGCATCACCACACCAGCATCACCACACCAGCATCACCACACCTGCATCACCACACTTGCATCACCACACCTGCATCACCACACCTACATCACCACACCTGCATCACCACACCTCCATCACCACACCTTCATCACCACACCTCCACCACACCTCCATCACTACACCTCCATCAGCACACCTCCACCACACCTGCATCACCACACGAGCATCACCACACCTGCATCACCACACCTGCATCACTACACCTGCATCACCACACCTGCATCACCACACCTGCATCACTACACCTGCATCACCACACCTGCATCACCACACCTCCATCACCACACCTCCACCACACCAGCATCACCACACTAGCATCACCACACCTCCGTCACCACACCTGCATCATCACACCTGCATCACCACACCTGCATCACCACACCTCAATCACCACACCTCCATCACTACACCTCCATCACCACACCTCCATCACCACACCTGCATCACCACACCTGCATCACCACACCACCACACCTGCACCACCACACCTGCATCACCACACCTGCATCACCACACCAGCATCACCACACCTGCATCACTACACCTGCATCACCACACCTGCATCACCACACCTCCATCACCACACCTCCACCACACCTCCATCACCACACCACCACCACACCTCCATCACCACACCTCCATCACCACACCTCCATCACCACACCTCCACCACACCTCCATCACCACACCTCCACCACACCTCCATCACCACACCTCCACCACCACACCTGCATCACCACACCTCCACCACCACACCAGCATCACCACACTAGCATCACCACACCTCCATCACCACACCTCCATCACCACACCTCCATCACCACACCTCCATCACCACACCTCCACCATACCTCCATCACCACACCTCCACCACCATACCTGCATCACCACAACTCCATCACCACACCTCCATCACCACACTTCCATCACCACACCTCCACCATACCTCCATCACCACACCACCACCACACCTGCATCACCACAACTCCATCACACCTCCATCACCACACCTCCACCATACCTCCATCACCACACCTCCACCACCACACCTGCATCACCACAACTCCATCACCACAACTCCATCACCACACCTCCACCACCATACCTGCATCACCACAACTCCATCACCACACCTCCATCACCACACCTCCACCACACCTCCATCACCACACCTCCACCACCACACCTGCATCACCACAACTCCATCACCAAACAACCACAGTAGTTCACAGCTTGGTCACTGGGCTGCAATAGAAAAGTAACTCTGCTTCCTTCTGCTTGTTCCATTCTCTCACCTTGCGTAATATACGTTCACATTTCAACGTTACAACGTTCCTTTCGTCCTCCACCTCGTTACTAGACGTATCGCTGCCATTGTTTATATCTTTTGTGTGCGGCTAAATATTTTTTTGAGTAACCTAATCCAACCTAATTTAACCTGATGTGATCTGAATTATTTTAAAAATATGAAAATGACATTAAGAAAATGACTTTGAGTATCACATCAAAATAAATTTGACGTAGTAATATGATGATGGATTGTTACGATATTGAAAAGGAAACAGGCGTCTAGAAAAGCAGTAAGCGTCACTAGATGGAAAACCTAGGTAGTGGATGACTTGGAAAGGAACGAAGAGTCTCTAAGCTAAAGGAAGAGAATTAGGTCAAAAATAAGTGAACGTTTGTTAAGACAATGGTTATTTTAATTATGTAAAGGAAATTAGATAGAAAAAAGTGTAATTAGGTAGCATGTTTCTCCCTCTCCCTCTCCAAGTTCAGGACAGCTATAGACATGATTAGGAAGAAGGGGGGGCGCCCTGTTATATGTGGCATTTTGCCAAGAAGATGTGTTGGTAATGAATGGTTGTCCAGAGCAATTGGTATTAATTGTTGGCTGGATAAACACTGTAAGGATAATGCAGTACCATTCATTGACAACTGGGACAACTTCTATGGCCGAAATGACATGTATGCCAGGGATGGGGTTCACTTATCCAGGGCAGGTGTGGGTTTTCTTGCTAACTCAGTTGAGGGGGTTGTTAGGACTTTAAACTAGGATTAGTTAGAGGTATGGGTTTAGAAATGATTAATAATGAGTATGGATATATTGACTTATGCTCTGATATTAAGAATCTTAATAGTAACTGTCATGGAGTAACTCTGGGTAATGATAATTTCAGAAATTGTGTAAAAACAAAGATGAATAGGAAAAATGTGCAGAAGAAAAAACATATGATGGTATTTTATGCTAACAGTAGAAGTGCAAGAAATAAAATTAATGAACTACGTTTGGTAGCATGTGCTGGGAACTTTGATATCATTGCATTAACTGAAACGTGGTATGATTTAAAGAGTCGGGATATGACTGCTGAGTGTAATATTCAGGGATTTAAGTTATTCAATGTGGATAGATGTAATGGGAAGGGGGGAGGAGTTGCATTGTATGTTCGAGAAAATATTAATTGTTGCATAAAAAAGGTATAAAAATAGATGGAGCAGTAACAGAGTCTGTTTGGGTAGAGTTCGTGGAGGGTCAAGAAAAACTAATTCTAGGTGTAATATACCGACCTCCAGGCTTGGATCACGATAGAGGGAGACTTCTTTGGGACGAAATTGTTAGGGCTTCTGGACACAGTAACGTAGTCATAGTAGGGGATTTTAACTTTAGCCAAATTGACTGGAATTCTTTGACAGGTAATCTAGAGTCCAGTGACTTCATGGAAACAGTTCAGGACTGTTTTCTGAAACAGAGTGTAACTGAACCTACCAGGGGTAATAATTTGCTAGACCTAGTCTTGTCAAATAAGGAAACACTAGTGAATAATCTGGAGATCACTGAAGAGCTTGGCGCAAGTGATCACAAATCCATCACCTTTAGCATTAATTGGGAATGCAAGAATAATGATAATACAGTAAAAATCCCCGATTTTCGTTCTGCCGATTATAATGGACTTAGGGAACATCTGTCTAATCTTGATTGGGGTTATCTAGCTAATGATTTTATTGACGATAATCATACTTATGAATATGAAGGGATCTGCTTTTATGATTGTTTTCTTAATAATGTACACAGTGCCCAGAGTATATACATTCCCCAGAGAGAAATTAGGTCTAATAATAACGATCCCAAATGGGTTAACAGGAGGTTAAAGCATCTATTAGGGGAGAAAAGGGGAATTTATAGGCGCATCAGAAGAGGAGAGGTTAACCTTACTGACCAATATGTTCAGCTTAAAAGAGAAGTAAAAAAGGCGATTAGAAAGGCTAAACGTGACTATGAAATTAGAGTCGCTAATGAATCAAAGACTAATCCAAAGGGGTTCTTTCAAGTGTATAGGACGAAGGTGAAGGAAAAAGTAGGACCTCTGAAATCTGGGAATGGACAGCTGACGGATAATGAACTGGAAATGTGTTCCTTATTTAATGACTATTTTTTGTCGGTTTTTACACAGGAAGATGTAAATGAGGTTCCAGTAATTAACAATTATTTAGTTCCTGATGAATTTAAGTTAACTAATATTACTGTCACGAGGGACATGGTTATTAAACAGATAGACAAACTGAAACAAAATAAGTCCCCGGGACCCGATGAGTTGTTTTCAAGGGTACTTAAGGAATGCAAGATGGAGCTTAGTCAGCCATTAACGAGTGTATTCAATGCGTCCATCCTTACCAGTGTTGTGCCAGAGATGTGGAAGATGGCTAATGTGGTTCCTATATTCAAATCAGGGGATAAGTCCACTCCTTCAAATTACCGTCCAATAAGCCTGACATCTATAGTGGGCAAGTTATTAGAATCAATTATAGCTGACATTATCAGAAGTCACCTTGAAGAGCATAACTTGATAAATGAATCTCAGCATGGATTCACGAGAGGTCGTTCCTGCCTGACAAACTTACTGACGTTCTTCAATAGAACATTTGAGGCAGTTGACAGTGATAAGGAATATGATATTGTTTATTTGGATTTTAGTAAAGCCTTCGACAGAGTACCTCACAAGAGACTCTTAAGAAAAGTGGCAGCTCATGGTATAGGAGGTAAAGTTCTAGCATGGATTGAGGCATGGCTTACCAATAGAAAGCAGAGAGTTACCATTAATGGAGTGAAATCTGAATGGGGATTAGTCACTAGTGGCGTTCCACAAGGATCAGTTTTAGGCCCTCTCTTGTTCATAATTTACATTAATGACCTTGATGAAGGGATTACTAGTGACATGAGTAAGTTTGCTGATGATACAAAGATAGGCCGTATAATTCACTCTGAGGAGGATATCAATGAACTCCAGGACGATTTAAACAAATTAATGTCTTGGTCTGAGAAATGGCAGATGAAGTTTAATGTGGATAAGTGTAAGGTACTTGCCCTTGGTAATGAAAATAACCCTCGAAGCTATAATCTAGGTGAAGTAGAGCTTGGTCATACAGAATGTGAAAAAGACTTGGGAGTCATGGTAAGCAGAAATCTAAAGCCAAGACAGCAGTGCCTCAGTGTGCGCAACAAGGCCAACAGATTACTTGGATTTATCTCAAGAAGTATAAGTAACAGAAGCCCAAAAGTTATTTTACAGCTCTATACATCACTAGTGAGGCCTCATTTAGATTATGCTGCTCAGTTTTGGTCCCCTTACTACAGGATGGACATAGACTCATTAGAGAACATACAGAGAAGAATGACTAAAATGATTTACTGTGTAAGGAACCTCCCGTATGAAGATAGACTTAAAGCCTTAAATCTCCACTCTCTGGAGAGGCGTAGAATAAGGGGAGATATCATTGAAGTGTATAAGTGGATGACGGGCATAAACAAGGGAGACATTAATAAAGTACTGAGGGTGTCGAACCAGGTAAGAACCAGGAATAATGGATTTAAGTTGGATAAGTTTAGATTTAGAAAGGACATAGGTAAGTACTGGTTTTCTAACAGAGTTGTAGATGCGTGGAACAGTCTTCCCAGTGGGGTGATAGAGGCTAGGACCTTGGGTAGCTTTAAGAAGAGACTGGACAAATATATGAGTGGGAGGGGCTGGGTTTGATTGGTGTTGGGGGGTGCGGGAGTTGTTTCTTGAGTAGCTTTAGGTAGATGTCGTTTTGATAAGGACCTGCCTCGTATGGGCCAGTAGGCCTTCTGCAGTGTTCCTACATTCTTATGTTCTTATGTTCTAATAGAGGTATGGGGATCTGTCCTTCACAAGACCTTGCACCGAATGACTCACTAGGGTTCAACCCTTACTATAAATTTAATAATAATAACGATCTATGCTGTATTTATCATCAATCTAGAGGACCAATAAGAAATTATAGCCAGATATATTACATTTGAGGCCAGTACACCACAGTTGAGGTAGACCACAACTGACGCAGGTAGACCACAACTAACGGAGGTAGACCACAGCTGACGGAGGTAGACCACAACTGACTCAGGTAGATCACAGCTAACGGAGGTAGACCACAACTGACTCAGGTAGATCACAATTGACGCAGGTAGACCACAGCTGACGGAGGTAGACCACAACTGACTCAGGTAGATCACAGCTAACGGAGGTAGACCACAACTGACTCAGGTAGATCACAGCTGACGGAGGTAGACCACAATTGACTCAGGTAGATCACAGCTGACGGAGGTAGACCACAACTGACGGAGGTAGACCACAACTGACTCAGGTAGATCACAATTGACTCAGGTAGACCACAGCTGACGGAGGTAGACCACAACTGACTCAGGTAGATCACAGCTAACGGAGGTAGACCACAACTGACTCAGGTAGATCACAATTGACGCAGGTAGACCACAACTGACGGAGGTAGACCACAATTGACTCAGATCACAGCTGACGGAGGTAGACCACAACTGACGGAGGTAGACCACAACTGACTCAGGTAGACAACAGCTAACTCAAGTAGATCACAATTGACGCAGGTAGACAACAAGTAACGGAGGTAGATCACAACTCACTCAGGTAGATCACACCTGACACAGGTAGACCACAGCTGACGAAGGTAGACCACAATTAACGCAAGTAGATCACAATTGACTGTGGTAAAACACGAACATAGTTAATAACAAGGTACAAGCGAGACACATGAAGTATTCAACAGTGTTTATGGACATTTTCCAAGAGTCGTACTGAAGAGTTTTGAACGAGCGAGATAAATAACAGTGACCACTGGAGAAATGGTATGGCAATACCGACAAGATGTGGAAAAACACACTTAGGTACAGTTCAGGACATTTATTTGAGGAAACGTTTCGCCATAACGTTTCCTCTAATACCTGTCCCGATTTGAAGATAAGTGTCTTTATCCACAACAATGACCAGACTGATAACGATGTTTCTCCTTGTAAATTATTTAATGTGAACATTTTGGGAACAAGATGTGTAAGCACGTCACTTAGTGTTCACGAATGTCTCACTTACACTTTCAACTTTTTTTTCCGAGAAGAAACGGGGAAAGAATGAGGGAGAGAGGAGAGGTGGAGGCAGAAAGAGGGAGGGAGGGAGGAAAGGAGAGAGGGAAGGAGGAAGGTAGTGAGTGAGGAACAGGAAGAGCCAAGTTAGTATCCAGCTGGGAAGATTTAGGTTGCATACATCTAAATAAATAAAATCATTTGAAATCTAGATTTAGGCTGGGTTTTTTTTCTTGTAGTGAAACTCCCATGTGTGCACACTCCCATCGTACATCACTACAATGCATAGCTCGCCGGTGAGAACATTTGACTCACAATCACAGGGTCTCCAGTTCGATTTCCTGGCGGGGAAGACAGTTTACTTGCACCCCAACTTTCCCCCTTCTCATTTTGAAGCAAAAACTCGTGTGTCAGCTGACTATTGTGGGTCGCATTCAGGGGAAAAAAAGTGTTATAAAACCCTTCCTTCTGTGATGATCATACGTTGTGTGAGAAAACACTTCCATTCTGTGTAAGAATACTGTACCTGCTGGAAGTGTTCAAGTACTGGATGAAAGGTATTCGTGTGCCTACTCTTGGTAATAAAATAACAGTAATGTACAAATGTATTTTTAATGTTCTTCTGACTCGTGGCTATATATTAAACTACATTTTTTGTAGTGTGTGTGTGTGCGTGTGTGTGTACTCAGTTGTACTCACCTAGCTGGGGTTGCAGGGGTCGATTCACAGCTCCTGGCCCCGCCTCTTCACTGGAAGCTACTAGGTCACTCTTCCTACTCCATGAGCTTTATCATGTGTATAGATCCTGCCTCCACTGCATCACTTCCCAGACTGTTCCACTTCCCGACAACTCTGTGACTGAAGAAATATTTCCTAACATCCCTGTGAGTCATCTGAGTTTTCAACTTCCAACTGTGACCCCTTGCTGCTGTGTCCCATCTCTGAAACATCCTGTCTCTGCCCACCTTGTCGATTCCTCTCAGTATTTTATATGTCGTTATCATATCATCCCCCTATCTCTCCTGTCCTCCAGTGTCATCAGGTTGATGGCTGCGTGTGTACTCACCTAATTGTGGTTGCAGGGGTCGAGACTCAGCTCCTGGCCCCGCCTCTTCACTGATCGCTACTGGATCCTCTCTCTCTGCTTCCTGAGCTTTGTCATACCTCTTCTTAAAACTATGTATGGTTCCTGCCTCCACTACTTCACTTGCTAGGCTATTCCACTTGCTGACAACTCTATGACTGAAGAAATACTTCCTAACGTCCCTGTGACTCGTCTGAGTCTTCAGCTTCCAGTTGTGACCCCTTGTCCCTGTGTCCCCTCTCTGGAACATCCTATCTCTGTCCACCTTGTCTATTCCCCGCAGTATCTTGTATGTCGTTATCATGTCTCCCCTGACCCTTCTGTCCTCCAGTGTCGTCAGTCCGATTTCCCTTAACCTTTCCTCGTACGATATTCCCTTGAGCTCTGGGACTAGCCTTGTTGCAAACCTTTGTACTTTCTCTAACTTCTTGACGTGCTTGACGAGGTGTGGGTTCCAGACTGGTGCTGCATACTCCAGTATGGGCCTAACATACACAGTGTACAGTGTCTTGAACGATTCCTTATTAAGGTATCGGAACGCTATTCTCAGGTTTGCCAGGCGCCCGTATGCTGCAGCGGTTATTTGGTTGATGTGTGCCTCCGGTGATGTGCTCTGTGTTATGGTCACCCCAAGGTCTTTCTCCCTGAGTGAGGTCTGTAGTCTTTGTCCACCTAGCCTATACTCTGTCTGCGGTCTTCTTTGCCCCTCCCCAATCTTCATGACTTTGCATTTGACTGGATTGAATTCGAGAAGCCAGTTGCTGGACCACATGTCCAGCCTGTCCAGGTCTCTTTGCAGTCCTGCCTCATCCTCGTCCGATTTAATTCTTCTCATCAACTTCACGTCATCTGCGAAGAGGGACACTTCAGAGTCTATTCCTTCCATCATGTCGTTCACATATATCAAAAATAGCACTGGTCCTAGAACTGACCCCTGTGGGACCCCGCTCGTAACAGGCGCCCACTGTGATACCTATTCACGTACCATGACTCGTTGCTGCCTCCTTGTCAGGTATTCCCTTATCCATTGCAGTGCCCTCCCTTTTACGTGCGCCTGATCCTCCAGCTTCTGCACTAATCTCTTATGGGGAACTGTGTCAAAGGCCTTCCTGCAGTCTAGGAAAACGCAATCTACCCACCCCTCTCTCTCGTGTCTTACTTTTGTTACCTTGTCATAAAACTCCAGGAGGTTTGTGATACAAGATTTGCCTTCCATGAACCCATGCTGGTTTTCATTTATAATCTTGTTCCTTTCCAGGTGTTCGACCACTCTCCTCCTGATAATCTTCTCCATGACTTTGCACACAATACATGTCAGAGACACAGGTCTGTAGTTTAGTGCCTCGTTTCTGTTTCCTTTCTTAAATATGGGGACTACATTAGCTGTCTTCCATTTCTCAAGTAGTTGCCCAGTTTCAAGGGATGTGTTGAAGATTGTGGTTAGAGGCACGCACAGCATCTCTGCTCCTTCTCTAAGGACCCATGGGGAGATGTCCGGTCCCATCGCCTTTGAGGTGTCAAGGTCACTTAAGAGCTTCTTCACCTCCTCCTCAGTTGTTCGTATGTCATCCAACACTTGTTGGTATATTCCCTCTTGATGTTCCCTTCTGTGCTGTCTTCCCACAGCCCTTCCTGTCTCTACTGTAAAAACTTCCTTAAATCTCCTGTTCAGCTCCTCACATACCTCCTGATCATTTCTTGTGAGTTCTCCACCTTCTGTCCTTAATCTGATCACCTGGTCTTTGACTGTTGTCTTCCTCCTGATGTGGCTATACAACAGTTTCGGGTCAGTCTTGATTCTCGATGCTATGTCATTTTCATACTGTCGCTGGGCCTCTCTACTTACCTGTGCATACTCATTCCTGGCTCTGCGACTGATCTCCCTATTTTCGTGTGTTCTCTGCCTTCTGTACTTTTTCCATTCTCTATTGCACTTTGTTTTTGCCTCCTTACACCGTCGGGTAAACCAGGGGCTCGTTCTGGTCTTCCCGTTGTTACTGTTGCCCTTGGGAATAAACCTTTCCACTGCCTCCTTGCATTTTGTTGTTACATATTCCATCATTTCATTTACTGGCTTTTCTGCCAGTTCTCTGTCCCACTGGACCTCCCGCAGGAAGTTGTTCAACCCTATGTAGTCCCCTCTTTTATAGTCAGGCTTTTCCCATTCAACTCCTGTTATTCTCTCCACTTGCAGCTCTACTATGTATTCAAAGCACAGAACCACATGGTCGCTAGCTCCTAGGGGACTCTCATACTTGATGTCCTCAATATCTGAGCTACCCAGGGTGAACACAAGGTCCAATCTTGCTGGTTCATCCTCCCCTCTCACTCTGGTAGTGTCCTTAACATGTTGGTGCATGAGGTTTTCCAGCACCACGTCCAACATCCTGGCTCTCCATGTTTCGGGACCCCCATGTGGCTCCAGGTTTTCCCAGTCAATCTCCCTGTGGTTGAAATCCCCCATAACCAGCAACTTTGCTCTGCTGGAGTGAGCTCTTCTTGCCACCTCAGCAAGTGTGTCCACCATTGCTCTGTTGCTCTCTTCATATTCCTCTCTTGGCCTCCTGCAGTTCTGTGGTGGATTATACATCACTGCAATGACCACTTTGTGTTCCCCAGACTGAAGTGTACCTGCTATGTAGTCTCTTTCTCCTGTCTCATCTATTCCTTCCATTTTCTCGAGTTTCCATCTGTTTTTTTACGAGCAGAGCAACCCCACCTCCCCCCCTGCCCCTTCTATCTTTCCTCATGATCTGGTATCCTGGTGGGAAGACTGCATCTGTTATTGTCTCCATGAGTTTTGTTTCTGTAACTGCTATGATGTCTGGGGACTTCTCATTGATTCTTTCTTGCCATTCCTCATGTTTATTCGTTAATCCATCTGCATTTGTGTACCAAACCTTCAACTTCTGTTCTAATACTGTAACTGTGGTGCGGGGGGTGGAAACAGAGGGATCGGTGTGTGATGGTTGGTTTGGATTGTTCAGTTGCCTTGGGGGTGTCGTGGCTGGAGTCCTTCTGCAGGTGTTTCTGGGGGGTGCGCTTGTCCTTCCATTTGATCCTGGGTTATTCTGCTCTCCTTTTTCACTTCCTCCCATTTCTCCTTTCGTTTTTGAACTCTCTCTTTCATTGTCTTCCTTTCGTCCTGTGTTCTGTCTCGATCGAGGTGTGTGTGTGTGTGTGTGTGTGTGTGTGTGTGTGTGTGTGTGTGTGTGTGTGTGTGTGTGTGTGTGTGTGTGTGGTGCCTAGCCAGCTCACACTTCGATATTCTAACAATTTAATTTCAAATAGGCCATATAAAAATGCGAATGCTAACATAAAATTTTAATCTTGCAAACACAATCTCATTAATATCCCTTTATCATTTCGTGATAAAAGCCCTTTTTTTTATTCAAATTCATATCACAGGCTTCTAAAGCTTTCAAAACCATTTAACATTTTACGTTGTAAATAGGATATACAGTATAGCCTTTTGTATAGTACAGCCTTGTAGATAATTTTATTTCTGGACTTATAAATGTGTCGAGAATGAGAGGTAGAGAGTGTTGCTTTTCACTGATATTCATATACTTCGAAAATTGTATTTAGATATTTATATGTATTGGGTATAATCAGTATGTCATGTATGTTGGATGTAGTATATGCTTTAATTAAAGGCGGGTCCTTGATGCTGGTAAGTGGCTATTGATCAAGGAGGTAGAGCTACCATCCCTTTCTTTGCTCATATCTGATAATTCCTTATCACCTGTACGTTATATGGCCCCCTGCGGGCTTAGCGCTTTCCCCTATTATGTTACTACTACTACTACTACTAATAATAATAATAATAATAATAATAGTAATAATATATCCTTGTAAGCAAGTTTATTTATGCATAGGTACACATAAGTACAATTATCATACATAGTGTAAATTACCTTGGATACTCCAAAAAAGTTAAAAGGACTTATTTCCACTGGGATCCAGTGTAATAACGAGAGAGATATCGAAGATAGTAAAATATACTCGTGTATTAATAAGAAAACTAGTTACTCATGTAGGTAGATACAGCGGGAACACCCAGGACAGTGAAAGTAAAGAAAGACAATAAAAAGTGAGTCAGTAAAGGTAGCAGAGGGAAGTGGTAATGGTGAGCGTGGGCCTGTGCTTGCCTTCAGTAAACTGACTTCATGAATACATTACTCCCTGTTGGGTGTTCCCACTAAACTGTTCCCCCGTGCACGGGTAAATCTGTCACCATTATTCTCTTCTTGTTATTTCTCTCCCCCTCTCTCTATCTCTCTTTACTCTTTTATATTATAAAATTAAGTAAGCTAGAATTAATAAAGATACTTTAATCCTAGGCAAGTAGTAATGCAGAAATAAAGTGGACCTCTTTACCAGAACATGAAACATGTGGCATGATGCAGGATAACTTTGTAACTCAGCAGTGATCTCAACGTGAGGTTTCGAGTGTGTTGAATTTGATCTTTTTGGAACGGGATATAAATCATTCATGCTGAGTCGGTGAAAATTTAGGCAGCAGCGGTATCAGAATAGTGTGGTGGTGATGGAAATTGTCATGGTGGTAGTGGTAATGGTGCTGCTGGTGGTATTATTTTCGTCACAGAACTTTCTTGACACGGGTTTAGTCATATGATGATAGGCAAAGTGGAGCTTTTGGTCAAATGAACAAGATCCTCCGCTGGCATACCGGTCCATGTTATTGGCGATGACCTGATTTCACGTATGGCGTACTGGCGACAGTATTGAAGGGGACCTGATGCAGAACCAGGTCGGGAAACACAAGGTTCGTCTCTCCGCATCCTAGCCTCTCATCACCTACTTAAGAGGTTACCTGGCTACTGTTACATTTAAATATGCTCCCTGGTCACTTACTTTTATAGATTCTATTAGAGAGAGAGAGAAAAAAAAAGGGGGAGAGGAGAAAATCTTTACTCGATCTCCAAACATCCTATACACTTTAAACACTACGTCACTTGCCTGCGTAACCACCTCCACAAAATAGCCTATCAGCTGAAGTATTATCCTGATCACTAAACAATGGTAGAAGTAATGAGATAGAAGGTGGTGCAGGGTTTCTTTAAGATAAAAATAAAATCATATATTATTAAATTTAAATGGTTGATGATAAATATAACATTAACTTTGAAAATACATTGGCTAAAGCTAAATATCTCGGTATCGTAATTTTTCATAAAATTGCCCTGATTTATTAATATACATTGTTACCTACTTTATTTATATTCTCCATTACTTAATATATTTACACACACGAAGAACTAGGCATGGCTAGAAGAAATATTGTCTTAAATATATTTATAGGCGCACTGGCATAGATCTCTGGTAAGTCAGCAGCAAGTTGCTGACAATTTCATGTTGAGGCCTAAGTCGCATTTCCATGTCCACCTACAATTTCTGGAGTATCCTGGGTAGGGTGTAGAAACGATAATACTTTAGTTCCATGAAAAAATGTGAACATTTGCAGATTATGTTTTAAGACATGGCTAAATCCGTATGGGTCCTAGAGCTGGGATTGTGGTGTAATTGTCACTACCTGTGTGGTAAACAGAATTGCACGCACTTTCATATCACTGTAGAGAGGGAGAAGTGTTGCATGACGATTCAAAGTAGTGGTATCATCTCTGACGTTTACGGAAATTGAATCTGTGCATTGCTGCATGAAGATTTATTGCTCCTTTCCAAGATCTTTGTCACCAAGGCAACCGTAAACTGTGTAACAGGCTGTGTGTTGTCAGTTTCCATCAAGAAAGCCTGAGAAACAGGTCTTCTTTATTAATAGTTTTTTTTTTTTGCCTTAAATTTTGTAGTGTTAGTGTTGCAACCCCTGAATGGGTTGCAATGATTAATATGTATATATTTATAATTATTACCTTTTCATATAATTTTATATTGCTTGTATTTGCGATAATAGCTAAATCGTAAATGTATTGCTTTATATTGTTATTTGACTTAGCTTCCTTTGGTTTGGTAGGATGTAACATATTATGTGCTCAGTTCAAGTCTTGATTGTCTAACTACTGTAATTATCGCTTGTGGCTCGTTAGACTGCCGGCTTCTGTTTCTGAGCTGCAGCTGTCCACGGAGCTATCACGTGATCGAGGGGGGGGGTGTCCTCACCTCGCCTGAAGTATTCAGTCTGGTCTAGACTCTCTTGGTGGTCGGACAGATTGTCTGTCTCATTATTCTTGTTAGTTCTGTAGAACTCTCTTCACAGAACATTGTATAGACTTAGTGATTTTCGACGTTGTACTGAGGTTGTGTGTCTCATAGACACTCGAAACAACTCAGGTCCTGAGCTGTAGCTTCTGACCTAACTTGTACTGGTATCTGTGTATTATCACAGTCGGGGATTTTCTTATGCTGAACTTAGATTCAGTAGTATGGGAGTTTTGTGACTTTTGTGGAGGATCTGCTGATGGTCCCTACTTAGTGTCGTTATATTATCTCCTTGTTCCTGATTCTGTGTCGCAGTTGCTTGTTATATTGCTATTGGGCTTAGCATTCTTGTTGTTCAAGCAGACTATTCTGATTGCCAGTTGGTCAAGAAGTTAGTTTATTTGAGGACTTTGTCAGTCACTTGTTTAAGTCTAGTCGAGTCGTGAGACATAGCGAACTACTTAGAGCACTTACACACATACACACAAACTTGTACATATTTGTATATTGTATTATTAAATGTTAATGTACCAGACGGTACTTAAGACTTATAAATGTTATGTGTGCTTTCAGCACAATACTACTGTATACGAGAGAAGTGATATTTTAATTACTGTGAATAATTTAATTTAATTTGATATACGCCTAGACAACTTAATGACTAATAAATTTATTAAATTTTAATTTCTCTAGTTAGTAGCCTACCAGTTGTAATCCTGAAGCACTAATAATTCTTATTGAATTCTAATGGATAATTGGACCAGGATACTGACTACTTGTTACGAAAACCCAGCAACAGGCTGGATGCTAGAAGGGCAGTCCTTTCTAGTATTCACTGGAGATCTCGAAGCTTTTAGAATCGCGTTTTTTGTAACAGCAAGAAGGATGTTCCCACCATACTAACCCTGTACACGCATCTCTATACTACACACATACACACACACACACACACACACACATATATATATATATATATATATATATATATATATATATATATATATATATATATATATATATATATATAATGTGTGTGTGTGTATATATATATAGGTTATGAGGATAACAAAAAGATTAGGTGATGAAAGATTGGATATCAGATTGGAAGGAGAGTATGGAGGAGGTGAATGTATTCAGATATTTGGGAGTGGACGTGTCAGCGGATGGGTCTATGAAAGATGAGGTGAATCATAGAATTGATGAGGGGAAAAGGGTGAGTGGTGCACTTTGTAGTCTTTGGAGACAAAGAACTTTGTCCTTGGAGGCAAAGAGGGGAATGTATGAGAGTATAGTTTTACCAACGCTCTTATATGGGTGTGAAGCATGGGTGATGAATGTTGCAGCGAGGAGAAGGCTGGAGGCAATGGAGATGTCATGTCTGAGGGCAATGTGTGGTGTGAATATAATGCAGAGAATTCGTAGTTTGGAAGTTAGGAGGAGGTGCGGGATTACCAAAACTGTTGTCCAGAGGGCTGAGGAAGGGTTGTTGAGGTGGTTCGGACATGTAGAGAGAATGGAGCGAAACAGAGTGACTTCAAGAGTGTATCAGTCTGTAGTGGAAGGAAGGCGGGGTAGGGGCCGGCCTTGGAAAGGTTGGAGGGAGGAGGTAAAGGAGGTTTTGTGTGCGAGGGGCTTGGACTTCCAGCAGGCATGCGTGAGCGTGTTTGATAGGAGTGAATGGAGACAAATGGTTTTTAATACTTGACGTGCTGTTGGAGTGTGAGCAAAGTAACATTTTTGAAGGGGTTCAGGGAAACCGGCAGGCCGGACTTGAGTCCTGGAGATGGGAAGTACAGTGCCTGCACTCTGAAGGAGGGGTGTTAATGTTACAGTTTAAAAACTGTAGTGTAAAGCACCCTTCTGGCAAGACAGTGATGGAGTGAATGATGGTGAAAGTTTTTCTTTTTCGGGCTACCCTGCCTTGGTGGGAATCGGCCAGTGTGAGAATAAATATATATATATATATATATATATATATATATATATATATATATATATATATATATATATATATATATGTATGTATGTATATGTATATGTCGTGCCGAATATGTAGAACTGGTCAATTAGCAAGAACTCATTTAAAATTAAGCCCTTTCTGAAATTTTCTCTTATACGTTTAATGATATATTTTTTTCATTAATGTTCATGTAAAAATTTTTAATTTTGCACCAAAAGTATCTTAGAAAACTTACCTAACCTTAGTATAACAAGAGTAATTTATTTTAGCCTAACCCAACTAAATATATTTTAAATACGGTTACAATAATTTAATACTAAACAAACACAATCACAGATATTTTTTTCGTTGGGTTCAGGATGATTTTGGCGAAATTATTGCATACACAAATTTTCACTTGTCCTATATGGCAAGATGAGCGTTGCTATTTAAGCCAAGATCGCAAGTTCTGCCTATTCGGCACGATATATATATATATATATATATATATATATATAGATATATATATATATATATATATATATATATATTCATAGATTATGCTAAATTAAATTGAGCTTGTTATAATAAGGTTAGATAAGTTTACTAAGGTTCTTTTGGTACAAAATCATTAATTTTTATATTAAATGAAAAAATATATCTTTAAATGTATAAGAGAACATTTTAGAAAGAACTTAATTTTAAATGAGTTCTTGCTAATTGACCAGTTTTACCTATTCGGCACGACATATATATTATAGTCAAGCCAGAGTGCTTTTGTATCCTAGTTTTATCTGTCCAGATAAAACAGGATCTGCAGCAAGCGCAGTTAAAGCTGGTATGAATTTGTCTTAGTATTATATTTGTGGGGAAGCTATTACGCCTTCGCTGAATCTTGACTCTAAACCCTTGGTATTATAGATTCAAGCATATATTCACTCCTGTTGCATTTAGTATGAGGATAGGCCGTTGTTGCTTGTGTGGTGTGTTTGTTTACATGAGGTAATGACCGAACCAATGCTCGTTATCGTATTTATATATTTTATTGTTCCCTTAAGATTATTGAAGTCATTCAGGCATTGTATGTAATATTGTATAATGGTAACACTGTGGGTTACCCCGGGCATGATTACGAGTTTGTTGAAATGAGCTTAAATGTTTCTGGGGGTGAGAGTGCGCTAAACTCCTCCCAGTCAGCAGTGTCCAGTGAAACTAGCAAAAGTGTGAACCAGTCTGAAGGAAGTGTGTGTACTCACCTAATTGTGGTTGCAGGGGTGGATTCATAGCTCCTGACCCCGCCTCTTCACTGGCCGCTACTGGGTCACTCTCCCTGCATCATGAGCTTTCTCATACCTCTGCTTAAAGCTATGAATGGATCCTGCCTCCGCTACATCGCTTCCCACCTGTGCATAAAGCTATGAATGGATCCTGCCTCCACTACATCGCTTCCCAAACTGTTCCACTTCCTGACTACTCTTTGACTGCAGAAATGTGTGTGTGGTGGCGACGTGACCTCTTGACCAGGATATTTACCACGCCTTTAAACTGGAGTTTTCCCTGTTTACCTGCAAACAAGAGATAAGTTTAACAGTTCACGTTAGCCGTCACTTAAGAATAAACAATAATATACCATTTATATATCTAGGGTTGTAAATTAATTTAGAGTTGGATTAATTTATTATGTTGCCCTATAATAAACTCCCTAATTAACTTTTCATTATCATTTTCGTGTTTTGTTGTGGTTTTGTCTTAGTGTGTTTAAAGTAATTGTAGACGGTAATCACCTGACGGGTGCCATACAGCGCCCGGGGAATGGGAAATATTCGGGTGTGATATAAGGGTAATTCCAATTACTTCGATCAAAATCTTTTACTAGCATCAAGACACCCCATGTACCCTTAAAGGGAGTGTTCCCATCTTTCTCAAGTGCTCCCATCTTTCCCATGTGCTCCCATCTTTCCCATGTGCTCCCATCTTTCCCATGTGCTCCCATCTTTCCCATGTGCTCCCATCTTTTCCATGTGCTCCCATCTTTCTCAAGTGCTCCCATCTTTCCAATGTGCTTCTATTTTTCCCATGTCTTCCTATCTTTCCCATGTGCTCCCATTTTTCTCATGTGCTCCAATCTTCTCCATGTGCTCCATCTTTCCCATGTGCTCTCATCCTTCCCATGTGCTCCCATCTTTCTCATGTACTCACATCTTTCTCATGTACTCCCATCTTTCTCATGTGCTCCCATCTTTCCCTGCCGCTCCCACTTAGGAGTTATTGCCCATGTTTCCTCAACAGACCCATTAACTGTTTTATTGCCTTTTTTGTTTACCTGGGTAGAAAAAGTGCAGCCAGGAGTGTCTGAAAAATGTGGAGGGCGGAGGAGAGAGTGAAGGGACGAGGAGAGTATAGGGAAGAGGGTGGACTAAAGCAACCATCACGATATATCACCTATATCTTCACTTACACTAAACAGTCTCAGCATAGAGCCACACGCACCCACTCATTGGTTAAATATGCCAGTACTGTAGTTAGCAGCAGTTACATAAAATATAATTAATAGGGTTTCCATAACTAAGCTTTTCTGCAGTTGTAAAGAGAGGACTGGAAGTGCCAGCTCTGAACTGCTGCAACAGACACCCTCAGCTGTTTGCAATGACTGCACTGTCATCTTATGTGTACTACTCTGAAGAAAGGGGAAAGGTGTGTCGGGGGTTCCCCATCCATAACTAGCGCTAATGTCTCAGAAAATCCAAAATACATTCATACATTATATATCGTAAAATGGGTGTTTGCAAGTCGTACGCTGTCATCTGAAATAGATTACAGTATACTGGTATGAATCACAACAGGTTGCAGGGAGGTGGAGGTCACCTTCATGGGTTGCAGGGAGGTGGGGGTCATCTTCATGGGTTGCAGGGAGGTGGGGTCACCTTCATGGGTTGCAGGGAGGTGGGGTCACATTCCTGGGTTGCAGGGAAGTGGGGGTCACCTTCATGGGTTGCAGGGAAGTGGGGTCACCTTCACAGGTGCATCTTCAGAATTACCATGTTATAACATGCTCACTAACATTTTTCAACGACTATCACCTTCGTAAGTACCATCATTATCATTAGCATTACCATCCTTAGCATTACCATCATTATCATTGCCATTATCCCCATCATTATTATCCCGCTATTATTCCTATCACTATCATCCCCGTCATTATCATAACCCTCTTAAAACAATTGAGATTTGCAGTTACTTCACATTTGACATTATCATTTGCAGTGTTAATACCGGTGTGCAGTGTTGATGTATATAAATATTGCATCATGCAATCCCGATACATTTAACATGGTCAGTACAAAAATAATGATCCCTGCCATCACATATCATCCTAGAGTTTTACTTCCACTCATACTATTACTGTTTCTGCTACTACTTAATGCTGCTGTTACTACTACTATTATTACTATTACTATTTCTATTACTACTACTATTACTACTACTACTACTACTACTACTACTACTACTACTACTACTACTATTACTACTACAACTATTACTACTACTGTTTCTACTATTACTACTACTACTACTATTACTACTACTATTACTATTACCATTACTATTACTACTATTACTATTACCATTACTACTATTAGTATTACTATTGTTGCTACTATTACTAGCTATCACCTGGTTTACTAAACGTGCTCTTCACCTCACGTGGCACCTGTATACACCCTCTGTGTCCTTCGTAACGGCTTGATAAAGCTCCTGGAGCGCGAAACGTTGCCACAATAAAATATCACATTAGTTGCCTCTGTGTCCTTTTACCAAACATGCGGGGAATTGCAGCTGCCTTTCCCTTCGTTGGCTCGAAACTTTAACTCCCATTCTGCTGGTACCATATAATCCCGACTGGTTTAGCGCTTCGCAGTGAACTTATGAACTACGTAGTGGGAACATTGTTAGTAACTGCTGTGTTCTTGTGCGTTAATTACAATTAACGTCACGTATGTTTGGGAGGTAAGTGACGGATTATATCCTAGCAATTATGGCATATATCAAGATTCTTCGATGTTTCTGAATTCTTGCATCGTTCAAAATCCTTTAGTATTTCAGAATCGTTAAAGGCCTTAAATATTTCGAAATTTTTGAATATTTCAAAATTCTCGAATTTTTCGAAATTCTTAAATCTGTTTCAGTAAGTGGTTATAAAGAGAGAGTCTGTAAATGCGCGGCAAATTTATTTAGCTCTAAATTTATTAGCCAAGTTGTTCGATTCTGTCATTTTCTTTCGCCAGAACTTTTACCTCTGGCGATATTTGTGGTGCTCGTAAATTGTGTTCCAGAGATATTTACTCCAGCGTCCGTGTGTTCCTGGGACACCCCCCCCACCCCGCAATTCTCCTTCCCCTCCTACCATCCCTACCACCCAGCCAACCTACCATCCTCCCTTACTGCCTACATCCTTACCTCCCTCCCTCCAAGTTTACATCCCTACCTGTCTACCTACCGTGCTCCATCTTTCTTTCCTCCCCGTCTTCCTCCCACCTTACCTCTCTTCATCCCTTCCCTCTTTCCCCTTTTCCTTCCTGTTCCTAATTCCTCTCCTTTCTTACCTTCAGTCACTCTTTCCGCTCTTCCCTCCTGCTTTTTCGATCTTAACAGTTTCCTCTCTCCCTTCTTTCCTCCAGCCACCCCTCCTTTTTTTCATTCGTTCACTCCTTTCCGTCCATTACTCCTTCCTCTTTCATCTCTCTCCTGCCTTTATTCCATTTTCCCTCTTTCCCTTCCTCCAGGTTCTCACTCGCTTTCCCTCTCTTCCTCTCCCCATCTCTTGCATTTATATACATAAATGCGTGACAGTGATACATAAAAAAAACACTGAATAAACTCCCCCACACATAAACAATCGTTATTAAGTCATTCATAATATTCATTGAGCAATGTTTTACTTAAAATATGGTGGCAGAGAGAGACAGACAGACAGACAGACACACCGTCAACAGCAAAACATACCCTCGCACTACTAATCCTGTTTCTTTTTTCCTTTCTCCAGCATCTCTCCCCACCTCCTCCTACCCAACAAAAAGCTTAAAGTTCGTGTACACAGAGCCCAGCGGAAATTTTGAAGAAAGGTTGAAACACGACATTCCTGGCATTGCAGCATTCATTCTCGGAACATTACCAATTATACCTGAAAAGTGCACTCAAGAGACGACACACAGTACATAATGTACTTGATGCAGTACATCACGGAAATTTAATGTGAAAAATATTGACAGGAGCGACAACGTTAGTCATCGTGATTATATACAACCCTCTACCAAACAAGAGTCCACTGTGGGAATTTTAAATAAATGAATTGAGAGAGATCCTCGTAGAGATGGCATCCCTGGTTGTGATGAAACATCAGATAATCTGAACCTGAAGAACACCCAAATAAGATAGCTTTATGGACAGTAAATGCATGAACGACCTTCACGAATCAAAAGAGAATCCTTAAGAATATTGCACACCATATACAAAGTACAAACCCAAACTAGCTCGAGAAAATTCAAGGGGCTACCATCAGCCCAGTCTCAGTAAGAGAGCTCAGTCTCGCCTTGCTACAAAAATGAAAACTTAAAGGGGACATGAGAGACTCGGGAACATCGAAAAGTGGACAAAGGCAAGTTGCTTCAAGGGAAAGTATCAGGACAGGGAACGCACAGGAAAAACTAACTACCGAAGCGAGTTATTAAAACATATATTGTGAAGGTAGCGAGTGGCTGTAGTGGATGCAAATTGTATATATGGATTCTAATGCAAATACGAGGAAACAGGGAGTTATGGAGTCACTGCACCAGTTGATTAATGGTTAAGAGGCGGGTAAATTGTTCCTCTGTGAATCCAACCTAGATGGTCAGGGTGGAGAGAGGATGTTACAGTACTGAGGATATACGATTATCATTTTTCTTAAAAAATCCACTGCTAAACTAATGGGTCAGAGCGGAAGAGATACGAGCCCAGTAGAAATATAGTTATCCTGAATGACTGCCTCGCTAATGTCAGCTGCTTTTATATGTTGAGGACCATCACTACCAGGATGGTCAGTACCAAGTTTGGCACACTGGCAGACCAGTAAAACAATATAGAAAAAATCATAAACGCCCTCAAAGCAGAAATTTAAATTGGGCAACATTTCCATCCGTCTTTTAGTATTAATTTTTCATTTGGTGGTTTGTGTTTTTTTTTATTTAAAATAGTAACATTGTTTCTTGATAAGAAGAATGTTCTAACATTATCATGGATTACGTGTTTTATTCAGTCATTATACAATCGTCGTTGAGGCATAACGGTTATCCTACCACTTTATTCCTTCCTAAAATATTCGTAACACTAACAAACCAAACCATACCATGGGTGGGGATAGAACCCGCGATCAGAGTCTCATAACTCCAGACCGTCGCTGAGTTTTGAGACACTCTGATCGCGGGTTTTATACCCGCCCGTGGTATGGTTTGTTTGCAATCTTGTCATTACGATTTCGTGAGTCATACTAACAAATCAGATATAAACCTAGCTTAAGTATGCTCAAGTAAGTACACTACCTCCCCCCACGCACAAACACCAGACACACACACGACATCCCCCACACCATACTCACGACACCCCGACACTATATACACACACACATGACAACCCCCACACCATACACACGACACCCCCACACTACACACACACACACATGACAACCCCCACACCATACACACGACACCCCCACACTACACACACACACACACATGACAACCCCCCACACCATACACACGACACCCCCACACTATATATACACACACACACACACACACACACACATGACAACCCCTACACCATACACACGACACCCTCACACTATATATATATATATACACACACACACACACACACACACACACACACACACACACACACACACACACACACACACACACACACACACACACGACATCCCCCATACCATACACACACACACACGACATCTTCCACACCATACACACGACACCCCCACACTATATACACACACACATGACAACCCCCACACCATACACACGACACCCCCACACTATATACACACACACATGACAACCCCCACACCATACACACGACACCCCCACACTATACACACACACACATGACAACACCAACACAAAACACACGACACCCTCACACTATATATATATACACACACACACACACGACATCCCCCACACCATACACACACACACACACACACGACATCCCCACACCATACACACACACACACACACACGACATCCCCCACACCATACACACGACACCCCCACACTATACACACACACACATGACAACCCCCACACCATACACACGACACCCCCACACTATACACACACACATGACAACCCCCACACCATACACACGACACCCCCACAATATATATATACACACACACACATGACAACCCCTACACACACACATGACAACCCCTACACCATACACACGACACCCCCATACTATACACACACACACACACACACACACACACACACACACACACACACACACACACACACACACACACACACACACACACACACACCGCAGGGGTCAGTCCTAGGACCAGTGCTGTTTCTGGTATTTGTGAACGACATGACGGAAGGAATAGACTCTGAGGTGTCCCTGTTTGCAGATGACGTGAAGTTGATGAGAAGAATACACTCGATCGAAGACCAGGCAGAACTACAAAGGGATCTGGACAGGCTGCAAACCTGGTCCAGCAATTGGCTCCTGGAGTTCAATCCCACCAAGTGCAGTCATGAAGATTGGGGAAGGGCAAAGAAGGCCGCAGACGGAGTACAGTCTAGGGGGTCAGAGACTACAAACCTCACTCAAGGAAAAAGATCTTGGGGTGAGTATAACACCAGGCACATCTCCTGAAGCGCACATCAACCAAATAACTGCTGCAGCATATGGGCGCCTAGCAAACCTCAGAACAGCATTCCGACATCTTAATAAGGAATCATTCAGGACCCTGTACACCGTGTATGTTAGGCCCATATTGGAGTATGCGGCACCAGTTTGGAACCCACACCTAGCCAAGCACGTGAAGAAACTAGAGAAAGTGCAAAGGTTTGCAACAAGACTAGTCCCAGAGCTAAGAGGTATGTCCTACGAGGAGAGGTTAAGGGAAATCAACCTGACGACACTGGAGGACAGGAGAGATAGGGGGGACATGATAACGACATACAAAATACTGAGAGGAATTGACAAGGTGGACAAAGACAGGATGTTCCAGAGATTGGACACAGTAACAAGGGGACACAGTTGGAAGCTGAAGACACAGATGAATCACAGGGATGTTAGGAAGTATTTCTTCAGCCACAGAGTAGTCAGTAAGTGGAATAGTTTGGGAAGCGATGTAGTGGAGGCAGGATCCATACATAGCTTTAAGCAGAGGTATGATAAAGCTCACGGCTCAGGGAGAGTGACCTAGTAGCGATCAGTGAAGAGGCGGGGCCAGGAGCTCGGACTCGACCCCCGCAACCTCAACTAGGTGAGTACAACTAGGTGAGTACACACACACGACATCCCCCACACCATACACACACACACACACGACATTCCCCACACCATACACACGACACCCCCACACTATACACACACACACATGACAACCCCTACACCTTACACACGACCTCCGCTTCCATATACAACCTCGCCACACACAACCTTTCCCCCCCTCTCCCTCTCCCACACACGACCTCCCCCCCTACACACACAACCCTCTACACAACCCCACATATACAACCTCCCCCTCACACAGAACCCAGTCTACTTCACATAAGAATAAAATGAACATGAAAGTAAAGAGTGGAACAGATGAGGTTAAGGAAGGACTAGTGTTGATGATTTCACGGAAAACAACAAAGAAATAGAAGAGGATTTTAATAAAAGATTCCACCAGATTTTCACACTTGAGCATTACCCATTAACAGAGCTCAGAAGAATGACAAGAGAACCACCACCTAGTGAGTAACGTCCTCGACACAACTCCTGAACTCCAAATGAGCCGTCTGAAATATTTAGGTACATAAAAAGTAACGAGGCTGGCAAGAGTCTTACCCTGGATACTGAGAGGAAGAGCTGAAGACAAAGGTGGTGACGTTCACAAGTAGACAACACATACAGAGAGAAGAACTGGTGGACAGGTGGATGAATTTTGGTTGAACTGTAATCTGGAGACAGAGGAGGTTCAGGTTTTGGAGCTACCACACACCCTGGAAGACAGCTGTTGTTACGCTAATATTCCGCATTAGTGTTCAGCTACACTCCAGTGTTGTTAGCATGTGCACCAGTATGGTGATAGAGAAGATAATATGAACATTTTAACTCTTTCAGGAATATAAATTTTCTACAGAACATAGACTATTACACGAATCAGTTTTACAGGCTAAGAGCTGTTATCCAACCTCAGCTCATTTCAAAGTCTAGCCTAAAGTATACTACCCCATCCCCTTAAGACGCCACCCACAACAGTCTACTAACACCCAGGTACCTACTCACTGCTAGATGAGCGGGAACAGCAGGTGTAAGAAAACGTGCTCAACGTTTTCACCCGTGCCGAGGATCAAACCATGGACTCTCAGAACGTGAGCTGCGTGCGCTACCAACCAAGCCACGTGACAACTTAGAAAAGCAATTCATGCCTTACCGATCTAATCGAATTTTATTTGTAGTCATTCAGGCAAATAACAAAGTTGGGTGGATTAAATATTTGTAGACTGCCATAAAGACTGACACTGAACCTTAAAATTGACTTAATTCATAAATAACTAGGCTAAAGGGAAGGCGTTCACTAGAAAGGGGTTGCTAGAAAAACAGATAAGAACATAAAGAAGGAACACTGCAACAGGCCCACCGGCCCATGCGAGGCAGGTCCAATTCTCCCACTGACCTAGTGAGGTCAGACACGGCACTTAAAGGAGGAGCACGGCATCCGACCTAGTAGCACAAGCTAGTCAGGTCCAACTCACACCCACCCACACCCACTCATGTATTTATCCAAACTATTTTTAAAACTACACAACGTCTTTGCTTCTATGGCGGTACTCGGGAGTTTGTTCCAATCATCTACAACTCTATTACCAAATCAGTGCTTTCCTATATCCTTCCTGAACCTGAATTTTTTCAATTTAAAACCATTGCTGCGAGTCCTTTCTTGGCTGGATATTTTTAGCATAGTATTTACATCCCCTTTATTAATTTCTGTTTTCGATTTATACACCTCAATCATATCCCCCCTAATTCTACGGCTTTCTAGAGAGTGCAGATTCAGGGCCCTCAGTCTATCCATGAGGAAGATTTCTGATACATGGGATCAACTTTGTCATCCTCCTTTGTACGTTTTCCAGTGCATTTATATCCATTCTGTAATACGGTGACCAAAACTGCGCCGCATAATCTAAATGAGTCTTAACCAAAAATATATAGAGTTGAACAACCTGAAGACTTCTATTATACTTCTTGCTATGAAGTCAAGGATTCTCTTAGCTTTGTTAGGTAAGACACGTATGCAACAGTTAGGTATCTTTATTTCGAAACGTTTCGCCTACA
Source organism: Cherax quadricarinatus (assembly GCF_038502225.1). NCBI lineage: Eukaryota > Metazoa > Arthropoda > Malacostraca > Decapoda > Parastacidae > Cherax > Cherax quadricarinatus. Next base: position 13,889,764 of record NC_091307.1, read on the forward strand.
CAGTAGGCTTCTTCAGTCGAGTACAGAAAAGTTGATAGAAGCAGAAGATACTTGAAGACGATGTAATCAGTCCATCACCCTTAAAGTTTTGAGGTGGTCAGTCCCTCAGTCTGGAGAAGAGCATTGTTCCGTTGTCTGAAACAATATGAAGTTGAAGTGACAGGATGGAGCCTTATATAGTGCCAGGAGGTGAGACGTAGGTTGCTTTGGGAGGGCAGGTCCCTCTCAAACCCAGCCGTTCTCACTAGTAGAGGTTGTCAAAGTTGATGGTCTGTTCCAAGATACCCTTGTGTTGCAGTGTCTGACAAAATGAACATTAAAATGGTATAAAATACCGACAGATTGTTAGGTAAGACACATATGCAACAGTTAGGTATCTTTATTTCGAAACGTTTCGCCTACACAGTAGGCTTCTTCAGTCGAGTACAGAAAAGTTGATAGAAGCAGAAGATACTTGAAGACGATGTAATCAGTCCATCACCCTTAAAGTTTTGAGGTGGTCAGTCCCTCAGTCTGGAGAAGAGCATTGTTCCGTTGTCTGAAACAATATGAAGTTGAAGTGACAGGATGGAGCCTTATATAGTGCCAGGAGGTGAGACGTAGGTTGCTTTGGGAGGGCAGGTCCCTCTCAAACCCAGCCGTTCTCACTAGTAGAGGTTGTCGAAGTTGATGGTCTGTACCAAGATACCCTTGTGTTGCAGTGTCTGACAAAATGAACATTAAAATGGTATAAAATACCAACAGAGGAGGAAATCAAATTGAATGAGGGGATACACAGGGATATGCAGTGGGAGAATAAAAGGGTGAGGTCAGTCTTTGTGTATGGGCTCCAGGAAGTTGAAGGGGAAACATATGAAGCAAGAAAACAAGGGAAAAAAAGCAATTGAAAGCATGAAAGTAATAGGAGAAGACGACATGACCCAGCTGGAAAATTTTCGGAGAATAGGGGGGTTTGTAAAAAAAAGAACCCGGCCAGTGAAAGTGACCTTCAAAGCAGAATCGACTCGGAACAGGATCCTGCAGGAGAAAGCACGATTAAGGGACATGCCGGCATATAGGAAGGTGTATCTCGACCACAACAGAACACAAGAAGAAAGGCAGAAACTGAGAGAGATGGTACAAAGGCGAAAGGAGGAAAGAGAGGGGATGGAGAAGACAGACAGGAGATCCCAGACACAGGAAGAAGATCAAATACAACCTCCCTCACAGCTTCCTATAGAAGCCTCCCAACCAGGTCAACCCCAGTGCAGCCAAACACTCTAAACCAAAACACTCATGCCACATCCAATGCCCCCACCCACTACATTACAAACTCCACCCCCACAGCAACCACCCATAGTTCCTTATCAGGTCTCCCACTTCCCCAACCCCATTACACCTCCCAGACCACAGTCTTAGAAAAGAAGTTGAAGGTGTGGTATACAAATGCAGATGGAATAACAAATAAGTATGAGGAGTGGCACGAAAGAATCAAGGAAACATCCCCAGACATAATAGCACTCACAGAAACAAAACTCACAAGAATAATAACAGATTCAATCTTTCCACCCGGATATCAAATCCTCAGGAAAGACAGAGGGAGGAGAGGGGGAGGAGGAGTTGCACTGCTCATTAAAAACCAGTGGGGTTTTGAGAAAATGGAAGGAATGGATGGCACGGGCGAAAGGGACTACTTAGTAGAAACAATCCAGTCTGGGGGACATAAGGTAAGTAAGTAAGTAAGCAAGCAAGTAAGTTTATTCAGGTATACACAAATACAGTTACAAAGAATTATCATACATAGCAGCATATGTGTAGAGAACCTAGGATAACCCAAAAAAGTCAGAGAGTGACTTATTTCCATTGGGTGATAATTGCAGTAATGTACAAACCACCACAGAACTGCAGGAGGCCAAGAGAAGAATACGATGAGAGCAACAGAGCAATGGTCGACACACTAGCCGAGGTGGCCAGGAGAGCAAAGTTACTAGTTATGGGTGATTTCAATCACAAGGAGATTGACTGGGAAAACCTGGAGCCCCATGGGGGTCCTGAAACATGGAGAGCCAAGATGATGGATGTGGTGCTGGAAAACCTCATGCATCAACATGTTAGAGACACTACCAGAGAGAGAGGAGAGGATGAACCAGCAAGACTGGACCTTGTATTCACCTTGAGTAGTTCGGACATCGAGGATATCTTGTATGAAAGGCCCCTGGGAGCTAGTGATCATGTGGCTCTGTGCTTCGACTACATAGTTGAGCTCCAAGTGGAGAGAGTAGCAGGAATAGGGTGGGAAAAAACCAAACTACAAAACGGGGAACTACTCAGGCATGAAGAACTTCCTTCAAAACATTCAGTGGGAGAGGGAACTGACAGGAAAACCAATACAAGAAATGATGGTCTATGTGGCAACAAAATGCAAGGAGGCAGAGGAGAGGTTTGTTCCCAAGGGAAACAGAAATAATGGGAAGAACAGAACGAGTCCTTGGTTCACCCAAAGGTGTAGGGAGGCAAAAACTAGGTGTACTAGAGAATGGAAAAAGTACAGAAGACAGAGAACTCAGGAAAATAAAGAGATTAGCCGAAGAGTCAGAAACGAATATGCACAGATAAGAAGAGAGGCTCAGCGACAATATGAAAATGACATAGCATCGAAAGTCAAGACTGACCCAAAGCTGTTGTACAGCCACATCAGGAGGAAAACAACAGTCAAAGACCAGGTAATCAGACTGAGGAAGGGTGATGGGGAATTCACAAGAAACGACCGAGAGGTATGTCAGGAGCTCAACACGAGATTTAAAGAAGTATTTACAGTGGAAACCAGTAGGACTCCAGGAAATCAAAACAGGGGGGTACACCAGCAAGTGCTGGATGAGGTACATATAACCAAGGAGGAAGTGAAGAAGCTGCTATGCGAACTTGACACCTCAAAGGCGGTGGGACCAGACAACATCTCTCCGTGGGTCCTTAAAGAGGGAGCAGAGATATTGTGTGTGCCATTAAGAAAGATCTTCAACACATCATTTGAAACTGGGCAACTCCCTGAGGTATGGAAGATGGCAAATGTAGTCCCAATTTTTAAATAGGGAGACAGACATGAGGCACTAAACTACAGACCTGTATCACTAACGTGTATAGTATGCAAGGTCATGGAGATCATCAGGAGGAGAGTGGTGGAGCACGTGGAAAGAAACAAGTGTATAATTGACAACCAGCACGGTTTCAGGGAAGGAAAATCCTGTGTCACAAACCTATTAGAGTTTTATGACAAGGTGACAGAAGTAAGACAAGAGAGAGAGGGGTGGATCGACTACATTTTTTTGGACTGCAAGAAGGCCTTCGACACAGTTCCTCACAAGAGGTTACTGCAAAAGCTAGAGGATCAGGCACACATAACAGGAAAGGCACTGCAATGGATCAGAGAATACCTGACAGGGAGGCAACAACGAGTCATGGTACGTGACGAGGTGTCAGAGTGGGAGCTTGTGACAAGCGGGGTTCCACAGGGGTCAGTCCTAGGACCTGTGTTGTTCTTGGTATATGTGAACGACATAACGGAAGGGATAGACTCAGAAGTGTCCTTGTTTGCAGATGATGTGAAGTTAATGAGAAGAATCAAGTCGAATGAGGATCAGGCAGGACTACAAAGAGACCTGGACAGGCTGGAAGCGTGGTCCAGCAACTGGCTCCTTGAGTTTAACCCTGCCAAATGCAAAGTCATGAAGATTGGGGAAGGGCAAAGAAGACCGCAGACACAATATAGTTTAGATTGCCAAAGACTGCAAACCTCACTCAAGGAAAAAGATCTGGGGGTGAGTATAACACCGAGTATATCTCCTGAGGCGCACATCAATCAGATAACTGCTACAGCATACGGGCGCCTGGCAAACCTAGGGATAGCGTTCCGATACCTCAGTAAGGATTCGTTCAAGACTCTGTATACCATTTACGTCAGGCCCATACTGGAGTATGCAGCACCAGTTTGGAATCCACACCTAGTCAAGCACGTCAAGAAATTAGAGAAAGTGCATAGGTTTGCAACAAGACTAGTCCCAGAGCTACGGGGATTGTCCTACGAAGAAAGGTTGAGGGAAATCGGCCTGACGACACTGGAGGACAGGAGGGTCAGGGGAGACATGATAACGACATATAAAATACTGCGCGGAATAGACAAGGTGGACAAAGACGGGATGTTCCAGAGAAGGGACACAGACACAAGAGGTCACAATTGGAAGTTGAAGACTCAGATGAATCAAAGGGATGTTAGGATGTATTTCTTCAGTCATAGAGTAGTCAGGCCGTGGAATAGCCTAGAATGTGACGTAGTGGAGGCGGGAACCATACATAGTTTTAAGGCGAGGTATGATAAAGCTCATGGGGCAGGGAGAGAGAGGACCTAGTAGCAGTCAGCGAAGAGGCGGGGCCAGGAGCTATGACTCGACCCCTGCAACCACAAATAGGTGAGTACAAATAGGTGAGTACACACACACACACACACACACACACACACACACACACACACACACACACACACACACACACACACACACACACACACACACACACACACACACACAGGCGCACAATAACATGCAAGTCTATGACGGTGTCCATTTCTCCCTGATGAAAGGTTTATGAGAGGTAATTTCTGGAATTTCTACTCCAGCGAGCCAGTTAATGCACAATTAACATATAGATCGACATGGATAACTAAGTTAGAAGTAAGATTTATGCCACCTTTTTGCTTTTGTTTTTTGGTGAGATTTGTTTGTTTTCTGGTGCGTGTACTTGTACTCGCTTATATGTGGCTGCGGAGGTCGAATCTCAGCTCGTGTGTGTACATTGTGTGCGCGTGTGCGTTTTCAAAATCTTCACTTGTTCTTTTACTAACCTATTTGTAGTTACAGGGGTCGAATCTCTTCGCTTGGCCCTGCCTCATGCAGGTGATTCCCCCCTCTCTTGTATTCATAAATCCTGTCGTACCTATTCCTGAAGCTCTGTATAAATCCTGCCTCTGCCACTTCGGTGTGTGCCTGTGTGTCTAGACGATGAATTCTGTTTAAAAGTATCTTTTTACCTAGGTTGAGATTAGTCTCCTGGGTCTGCATGTTAACTTTCATTCGAGTAGCGCAGATGGTTCCTACCATCTTGGACACTGTTAGGCTTTTGAATCTGTGGACTTTGACTCTACTATATATTCGACTCACTTGTTCACTTTCTCACTTCCCTTAAAATTGATGTATTTTCTGACATCCATGTGTTTCATTTGAGTGTTACCTGTCATCTGCACACCCTTCATCCACTACTTCGTATGTCAGTTTGTCCTTGTCTGTTTTGCATATACCTATAACTATGTATATACAGAACGGTATCTTGTACGTCAGGATCATATTACTGAACTTTGGTTCTTTTAGCAAAGTGTATTTCGCAAGCAACCTGCTCTCAAACTACGGTCATGGTCAACATTTGAATTTCTTCTAGCTTTTGTGTGTTAGATGCTGGCTGACGTACTGGCGCTGGCTGACATTAATCCACTTGTGTCGTACAGCGTCAGGAATTTCAGGTTCAGGCTGACGGAGGTAGTTTTCAGTCGTTCCAGTCGTTCACACATCACTGATGGTTGTCATTGTCTTATCTCCACTGATTATTCTCTTGCCGCAAAGTGGGATTCGTTTCCTCACTTCCCATCTATTTCAGCCCTGGTGGCATATCTGAACATTTCCCAACGTCATTAGGTGGTTAACAAGGTATAAAAGTTGCTGATGCTGGACACTACGAGAGCTGTTGTAATTAGTGTTCTGATTTACTCCTTACTCAGAATTCTGAAGACAGTCCTCATTTTTATTGCTCCAGGTTGTTCGTTAAATTTCGCAACATTATTGGTTATTTTATTTTAAGTATAAATGCTTTCCAGTTCCTTTGCCACGATAATAGCGAAGCTTTGGATCGTATTATTGATAGCTCGGAGGTTGAGCTCCAAGCATTTACTTCTCCGACCAGTCAATATCGCAGCTTTAAAATGTCTTGCAGGTTCCCGCTGTCATCTTATCCTCCTCATTAATTTTTCATCATCGACGAACTTGGAGGAATCTGATCACCCTGTCAGCTCCTTCACATTTATTTGAATTAGAAGAGACTTCAGTTTTGGCGAACTAGACTCTTTCATCGTTGTTTCTCCCTCTCTCTCTGCATCTTTCACGCATTATTTTATCCATTACAACAGTCATCAGAAACTGTCTACCACTTTTGTGGCCAAGTGCCCTGTCGTTAATTATTTGTTGTCTTACTCATCCACCAACATCAAAACATTCTCCACCTTCAAGGGAAAGCGGGTGAGGGGAAGTGTTTCCGTGATTCTGGCGAAGGGAGCTTGATCTTGATCAAAAGAAGTGGTATTGTCCTCTACTTGGATCATACTTGATTGCCTCATTCCCCTGGCACTGTATGATCCGTACTGCTTTAGCGCTTCCCTGTGATTATAATTATGTTCGTGTTTCTTCATCCTGTCGTAAGCTGTTTATTAGACGTGTAAAACAAGATTTACCTTCACTAATTGTTTCTTGTATTACGTTACACACATTCGTCTTTTCTGGTGTTTTAATATTTTTGTTCCCATTAAATTTTCCATTAGCGGTTACATATTTTTTTAATGAATTTCGTGTTTTTTTCGCTGCTAGTATGAAACCTAACAGAGTTATTATCTGGAATCTCTGAAATAACTTAATATGAATACATTGCAGGAAAAAAATATTTGTTCACTATATTTTTGAGGCAATTGTATGAAAGTGTACCAGACAAGAATTGTGTACTGTACCTACTCATATTTTGAACACCTTTTTTCGGTTGTTTTCTCCCTCCTGACTTCCCTTCCCTAAAAAAAATTGCAAACATAAAACAAAACTTTTTTCACTATCTTTTACAATCCCCTGCCTTATTTTTTTATTACCCCAAAAATAAACTTCCCCTCCAACTGGTTTTCCTATCCAAGAGTTTCCTTTCAAAAAATTATTCCTCTAAAATTTAAAACAAATATTCTTATTTCCCAAAACCCTCCCCTATTTAAATTTTTCCTCCCTTTTTTTAAAAAAACCCTTTTTTCTTGGTTTTTTTAACTGTTAATTATAAAACTTTTTTTTAAAAAAAAATTGTTGATAACTTCACCCCTTCTCTTTTCTTTTTGTTTTAATTTTTTTTTTCCCCAAAATTTCCCTTGCTATATTTTTTTAATAATTTTCTTTTTTTTCCTTTTAATAACCACCAAGTTTTTCCCCCGGGAAAAATTTTTCCCTGAAAAAAATTTTTAAATTAAATTTTTTAAAAAATATTTTTCCCCCTTTTATTTTTACCCCATTTTAAATTTTTTATTTTTCCCAAGTTTTTTTTAAAAACTCACTTTTTCTTTACCCTTTTTCCCCTGTCCCCAATTCATTTTACCCCAAAAGACACAGAAAATTGATTTTTCCCCAAAAATGACACCACTTAAATTTTTTAACAAAAAAATCCAAAAAAATGGGGTTTTTGAAAAGACATTTATTTTTTAAAAAGGGGCCCAAACAAAAAAAAGTTAACGGCCCTTTTTTCAAATCCCCCTAAATTTCCCCAAATCCAAAACTCCATTTTTCGTCCCCCCCAAATTTTTCCATTTGGTTAAATTTCCCAATTTCCAAACCCCAAAAACCCCCTTCGATTTTTTCCCCCTATAAAAAAAAATTTTATTTTAAACCACTTTTTGAAAATACATTCCCCTTTTTTCCTTTCCCTCGATCTTTCAATCACCCTTCCTTGAAAGTTCATTTAACCCATTTTTTCCAGTTTTTGTTTGTTTTGGCCCTAATTTTTTATTATAAATAAATTTTTTATAAATAAATTTAAAATTTAAAAAATTTTTTTTTTTTAAAATTTAAAATTTAAATAGAACAATCCTGCACAAAAAAGCATTTTATTTCCCATTCAAGAAAAAAAAAAAAAGTTATTGAAAAGGAAAATAGATGTTGAATTTAATTTTTCCAAGTGGCGTTTGGGGAAAAATTCCCCTTAAATCATTGTTTATGGGTGAATTCCTTTGAAAACATTAATTTTGAAAAATTTTGGGGGCAGGGGAATTTTTTGGTTTTTCAAACGACTTAAAAAAAATTAAAATTTTTTTTTTTTTTAAATTTAAAAAAAATTTTTTAAAATAATTTAAAATAATAAAATTTTAAATTATATATATATATATATATATATATATATATTATATATATATATATATATATATATATATATAATATATATATATATATATATATATGAACGAAAATTTAGTAATACAATAATTTTTCTTTTATTTTAATGACATCACGTTTTGATGACCAAAAACAAAAACCCGGATCACTTACATGTCAGCCCTTTTACTGTTTAGTAAACGGCACAGAATGAAATTGATAGAGTATTCTGCTTTCCAAAAAGGAAAGGGGGCCTGAATTTTTGAATTCCGGGGACCCTTTGACCAAGAACCCCAGCTGAATTTAGACGATGCTGCCGATAGGGGGGACCTGGGGGCGGGTAAGCGTTCCCGCAGGGCACCATAAAACCAAAGGGTTTGGCGATGCCTAAAAGATGTAGAAAAGACACTTATCACCATAAATTTATTAGAGGGAAACTAAAAATGAGCGGGAGAGGCCCCGCCTCCCGAACTTCACCTGGCAAGTCCATTTCCCCGGGGAACCCCCACTGTTCCCCGTCCACCGACCCCCCATCCTCTCACATCCTTGCCCCCCATCCTCTCCCGCTGAAAGCCCCATTTCCCATTTCCTCCCCCCCGCCTCCCAGACACAGCAAACAACAAATTTAAACCCTTTAAGGGAATCTCGAACTTAAGCAGAGTTATATTCCCGCAAACCAAAGTTGGTCCGGGATTTTAGGGGGAAAAAGGGGGGGACTGGGGGGAATTTTTTCCCCTTTAAATTAGCTGATTCCACCTTTTCTGGCGTAAATTTATCATGTCTGACCCCAGGAACCATTACCTAAACTCCCCACCCTCCTCCATCCGGGGAGTTCCAGAGCCTCATCCATGGAGGTTTTCCTCCTCCCCCATTCAAAAGTTCTAACCCCTCCAGTAGAGTTCCAGACCCCCATTATCACCAAATGGAGTTTCAGACCTGACCCCACATTGGAGCCCCCCGGGACCCTCCCCCAAGGGAGTTCGGGCCCCCTCTCCCAGTAGACCCCCGGGACCCCTTCCCATTAGGCCCAGGCCCCTTCCCCTAGAGTTCAGGACCCTCCCCGGTAGATTTTAGGCCCCCTTCCCCCGGTAGTTCTAGGCCCCTTTCCCCCCCAAAAGTTCTGGGCCCCCTTTCCCCGGTAGAGTTCTAGGCCCCCTTCCCCGGAGGGGCCCCCCAGGGGGGACCCCTTTCCCCAGGGGGTTCAAGTGTTTCCAGGGAAATTTACCGTAGTATAGTTCTATCCAACCATTTTAAATATTTTGATTAAGCCCATTTGGGGAAGGGGAAAAATAAAAATTATATATATATATATATATATATATATATATATAATATATATATATATATATATATAATGTATATAATACACATGTCCCCATAGTGAACTGGTCAGTTAAAGAACCCTTTTTTAAAATTTAAGGCTAAAATTTTCTTTATAGATAAAGAATATTTTTTTTTTTATTTTAAATAAAAAATATAATTTTGTCCCAAAAAAGAATCTTAGAAACTTCCCTAACCTTATTATAACAAGCCCAATTTTAATTTTAGATAACCCGATTAAATATTTTAGAAAAGCTTCAAAAATTTTAAATACAAACACAATGAAATTTTTTTTTCGTTAGTATAGAATGATTTTTGAAAATTATTGTACAAAATTTCGCCCCCATTAAAGAAGGGGTTGCTATTTAACCCAAAAACCAAAATTTTTTCCCCCATTCGGCAACACACACACCACACACACACACACACACACACACAACGATCAGGTGCATAACAGGGGGAAATTGAATGGATCGGGGAATACCGACAGGAGGCAAGATTTGTAGGAAGAGGGTCCAGGGGGCCCGTGACGAGCGGCCACGGGGCTGTTCAGGACCAGTGCTTTTTTTTGAAATGAACGAAATGGGGTAGATTTAGGCCCTCTTCGCAGATGAGGAAGCGAAGAAGAATTAAATCGGGGAGGATGAGGCAGGACTGCAAAGAACGACAGGCTACATGTTCCAAAAACGGGTTTTAAATTTCAACCCCCAAATGCAAAGCATGAAGAGGGGGGGGAAAAGAAGACCGCAGACAGAGTATAGTTGGTGGACAAAGACTCAGATTTTACTCAGGGGGAAAGATGGGGGGTGACCAAACGAGAAATGTCCCCGAGGCAACATCAACAAATAATTGCAGAAACCGGGCGCCTGGAAACCTGAGAATGGCGCCGAACCTAAAAGGAATCCAAGACACTGTACACGTGTATGTTGGGCCCATACGGGAGATGCAGACCCTGAACCCACCCGGGCCAAGATAAGAAAGTACAAAGGTTTGCAAAATAGTTGGGGAAAGGGGAAGGGGGAGAGGAAAGGTTGGGGGAAATTTGACGACACTGGGGGAAGAAGGGCGGGGAGACATGATAACAATACAAGATACTGGGGGAATAGAAAAGGGGGACAGAGACAGGATTTTAAAAGGGGGGAAAAAAAAAAGGGGGTCACACTGAATAAGACTCAGACGACAAGGGTTAGAAGTTTTTTTAAAAAGAGTGCAGGGGGGAATAGGAAGAAGGGGAAGGGGGAGGGGGAACCATAAAGGTTTTAAGAACCAACACAACACACACACCTCAAAACAGCGCGACACACGAAAATTTCCCTCCAGTTAGTTTTTCGGAAATTTTATCACAAATGCTCATTTATTACCGTTAGTGCCAAAAGGGTACAATAAAATCTCCATCCCCCTGGGGTGTCTTGTTATCCCCTTTTTTTTTGGGGATTTTCATATTCCCCCTTTTTAAGTTTTCTGGGCTTTTTATTTCCTCATGGGGATTCCAATTTTTTGTTTTCGGGGTCCCAAACCCTCAATTGGGGGCCCTATTATTCCCTTTATTTTCCGGAATTTTTTCAATCCCCGGGTTTTTAATTTTTTTTATATACCGGGTTTTATAAACTCACGGGGTCTCTGTTTTCCAAAAAAACTCCGGGAATTTTGACTTCCACAAATTCTAAAAAGACTCGGGGAACTTCAAATGGCCCCACAGCACTTAATCGGGGGTTTTGAACCACCAGAGCGTCTGGGCAACTTCTGATAAAACAAAATACACAGGGCCAACGTTTATTTAATTATTATTATTAAATTTTTTTTTATTATTATTTTAATTATTATTATTATTTTTTGAACCCAAACCCGTAGGGGTTATGAACGCCGTGAAGGGGGGGAAAAGGGAAGGATTGTTTAATTCAGGGGAAATTACATAAACCAACCCCCGGGTCAAGAGCCCCCACCAGAGGGGAAACTTTAAAAAGGAATGATTAAGAAAAACAAAAAAACACACACACACACACACACACACACACACACACACACACACACAAAACCCACACACTGACAACCCCCACCCGGTGTCAATGATAGTGCCAAAAATGGAACTAAAACACTGACACACACGACACACACACACTGAACACACACACTGAACACAACACACACACACACCCCACACCAAAAACACACATACACACACACACACACACACACACACACACACACCCCACCACACACACACACACACACACACACACACACACACAACAAGGGGTGACTACACTGGGGGGACAGGAGGGTGGAGAATGATAACAAATAAAATACTGGGGGAATAAAAAGGGGAAAAGAAGGATGTTCCAGAGGGGACACAGAAAAAAAGAGGCAAATTGGGGAAAAAGACAAAATGAGCGAGAGATAGTAGGAAGTATTTTTCAGTCAAGAGTTGTAAGGGATGGGAAAAGCCTAGAAATGAGGTGGGAGGGGAACCATACACAGTTTTAAGACGAGGTTTGATAAAGCCATGAGGGGGAGAGAGGCCCCGTAAAACCTGGGAAGAGGGGGGCCAGGAGCCAGGGCTCGACCCTCAACCAAAAAGGGGGAGTCAAAGGGGGAGTACAATCCACATAAAAAGGCCTAGTGTCAACCCCCAAAGGCCTAGGACCCAAAAATAAAAAAAAACACACAACACACACACACAGAACACACACTGGCAACACACGACAAAGGCACACCACCCACACACACACACACACAAAACACACACACACACACACAACACCACACACACAACACACACACACACACAACACACACAAAAAAAACACAACACACAAAATAAACAATTAAAACACACACAACAAAAACCCCCGATAAAACACAAAAACACACTTACAAACACACAACAACACACACACCAACCCCCAAAACACACAAACACACACACGCAGCACACACACACACCCACCATGCCCCACAACTGACACAACGGGCCAGTGTCTAACACATGTTTAGGGGGGGTTTATTAGGGGAAGGGGGGGGAGGAGCAGCAGGTAGGGGGCAGGGGAGGGGGAGGGGGGAGAG
>NC_091307.1:13907332-13972332 GCF_038502225.1 Cherax quadricarinatus
ACTCAGATGAATCAAAGGGATGTTAGGAAGTATTTCTTCAGTCATAGAGTAGTCAGGCCGTGGAATAGTCTAGAAAGTGACGTAGTGGAGGCGGGAACCATACATAGTTTTAAGGCGAGGTACGATAAAGGTCATGGGCAGGGAGAGAGAGGACCTAGTAGCAATCAGCGAAGAGGCGGGGCCAGGAGCTATGACTCGACCCCTGCAACCGCAAATAGGTGAGTACACACACACACACGTACGTACATGTGTATCCCAATTGAATTTTTGGAAGAACTGTGAACGTGGATCTCCTTTAATGATAAAATTTTCCCTTGTAGAGACAGAGACACGCAGGAAGATTAACCATAAATATAATAATTGCAGAGTAAAGGGGGAAACAAATTGTTACAAGACAGGATAAGAATTTTATAAATATCAAGTTGAGCAAAGTAGAGAACATAAATGGAAGAAATAGCGGATGTTGCTTGTAGCTGTGTCAGTCCTCAGTCTCCTGCACAACTTTCAGGCTAAATTTGATTTTCCGGACCTGAAGAAGATACCAAAACCTGAAATTATTTCCTGCACTGCAGCGACTGCGGAGAACTTGCGAGGCCCCACAGTGGGCGAGATTGCTGGTGGGATGGTTGTAGGGGGGGGGGGAGGCTGTGGAGTGGGTTAAGTTAGAGGATGTTGGTTGGTTGGGAGAGTGGAGGGTGGGTTGAGGGAGAGTGTTGGGGAAGACAACAGCTCCTCAGGCTTCCCCTTACCGTCGTCGCTAGCCTCATATTTTGGCCTTGTTTGTGACTTTTTAACGAAGACTTCCACCGCAGACTTAGCTCAATCTCCCATCCCTGCCGGACCCCCCTCCTTCCTCTGTCTCTCTCTCGTAACCTTGACATCAGCGGCTTAGAGACAGTCACCACCACTGCCTTTGATAATAATCGTCTTTCCAGATTATTTTTTTTTATATAGAGCAGCCTACCTGCCTGTGCTTGACGACCTGGTCACTCATGCTTAGTGCTTAGTCCAATATAGTCCCCTCAGCCCCGCTCGTCAGCGACAATTTGTATTAACTAAAGTTTTACTTTGAAAATACTTAATTGTCCCTTATATTTTATGGCAACCTTGTGTTTGTAGGAATATTTTGTACCATTTACCATGATCTTATGTTCCTAAATTATGTTCCTAAATCCTAAATTAAGAACCAGTCTCTCCAGATTACTGAGCGTCTTTCTCCACCCTTAAATGGGGCTGAAAGAGTATAGCAATATAATGAATAAAAGGCACAATATCCTTACTGGAACAATACATAACCCACACAGAAAACTAGTTATTGGTTCGGGTAGGATCGAAACGCCGTCTTCAATTTCATTCTGTGTGCCTTATAGCAATATTCTTGATATACAGCCCATATAAACTGTATAACGAGAGATGAAAGGGAAGAACGGGTGAAGAGAACGGGAAGACCGGAAAAGATTTTTCCACTACCTCGAAGCCTCACAGGAAAGTGCACATGCCCAGTGACTTTCTCATTGTAGACATGTAATAAAGTCGGCAAAAGATTGCAGCACAAGCACACGGTATTATCTGTCATTTTTGAACATCCAAGCTTTGAAAGTTAGTAAGAAAATAATGATGCACTTATGATTTAAGTCAAATGCAGTGTTTATAGACTTAAGAGTGAATCCTATGCAATTAAGTGATCACAAAATATGAATAAGAGGCACAACCAGAAGAAACACTGGCTTGAAGCTGGGCGTCTCTCTCTTTCTGCAGCAAAGACACGTTTGCGTTGAGCTACTTAATGACACGTAAAACGTGCATGAAACGCTGGCAGAGAAAACTGAAAATTAGAATTTAGTCATAGTTAAGTAAATCACCAAGTAGTTTAAAGATCAGTAGAAAAGTGGAACACTGTCTCGAAATTTTTATAAACCCTCCATCCCGATGTACTTTACCTGGAGTTTACCTGGAGAGAGTTTCGGGGGTCAACGCCCCCGCGGCCCGGTCTGTGACCAGGCCTCACTTGGTGATGTCACTTTGACGCCTAAAATCGAATAATATAGCAAAACATTACGACCACATCTGCTAGGAAAATGATAAGATGGATGATGAGAACCTTCAAAACTAGGGATGCCAAACCCATGATGATTCTCTTCAAATCGTTTGTTCTCTCTAGGCTGGAATATTACTGAACACTAACGGTCCCTTTCAAAGCAGGCAATATTGTAGCCCTGGAGAATGTACAGATAACTTTCACGGCACGTGTAAGTACAAAGCACCTAAATTACTGGGGACCATTGAAGTCCCTTGATTTGTACTTCCTGGAACGCAGGCGAGAAAGATGCATGATAATAGTCCCAAATTTGCACACGAAAATCACTCCCTACGAAAGCAAAAGACTAAGCAGGAGATGCAACAACCCCTGATGAAAAGCAGGGGCGCCACCAGTACGCTAAGAGGCAACATAGTGAGTGTCAGGGGCACAAGACTGTTCAACTGCCTCCCAGCATACATAAGGGAGGAGTTACAAATAAACCCCTGGCTGTCTTCAAGAAGGCGTTGGACAGGCACCTAAATCAGTACGTGACTAGCCGGGCTGTGGTTCGTACGTCGGTTTGTGTGCGGCCAACAGTAACATCCTGAAACCATACCACGGGTGGGGATAGAACCCGCGATCAGAGAGGCTCAAAACTCCAGACTGTCGCGTTAGCCACTGGACCAGCTAGCCACAATAAGATTCGTTCAACTAGGTATACTTCTACACCTAGTTGGACGAATCTTATTGTGGCTAGCTGGTCCACTGGCTAACGCGACGGTCTGGAGTTTTGAGACTCTCTGATCGCGGGTTCTATCCCCGCCCGTGGTATGGTTTGTTTGCAATCGTGTCATTACGATTTCGTGAGTCAAGTAACATCCTGGTTGATCAGGCTCTGATGCACCACGAGGCCTGGTCTCAGACCGGGCCGCGGGGACATTGATCCCCGAAGCCCTCTCCAGGTATACTCAGAAATTTCAAATAAATACCAACAAAAATATCGCTTCAGAGACAAATTAAAATTAGGCTTAAATCATTAAATGGCAGAGCCGAACAAATTGGAAAATACCTTTGATCTTGTATTTACAAATAACAAGGATCTAAATACTAAACATAGCCTAGTGGTGTCGAGCACAACCTCAGACCACAAACTGCGAGGTATTCGACAAATTCATTGTCAATAAATATAACCGGAAATAATACTATAATTATTGAAAAAAATAGCGTTAAATGACCTTTGTGGGTTTAAAACTTTTCAAGAATAAAAAGTAAAAATATGGTAGTTATCCAGTATACCATGAATATAAGTGTTGTCTGGAGAGTTTGAGCGCCGCACTGCTGTCCTAAATAAAAAAGGAAAATAATATGTAATTTAGAATGAAATTATACAACTTTTGAAAGCATTCAGATTGTCTCAAAAACAGAAATTGATATTGGTTAGACAAAAATATGCATCAGGCTGAACGTACAAGGGTTAGGTTAGGTAAGGTTTGTCAGGAAACAGGACGCGAGTCTGAGTCCTATGACGGCTCACAGCTGGAGCTTTTGGTCATCTGACAGAGGCCTTCCGCTGGCTTAATGGTCCACCTCTTTAAAAATTGATTATAATTATAACCAATAGATTTTTTTTAAACATGTAAGCATCATACAGTGCCCGGGAGAGAGAGAATAAAAGAAACCCATCAGTGATTGTTCCGCTCCCCTTCTCATATACTATATATATATATATATATATATATATATATATATATATATATATATATATATATATATATATATATATATATATATATATATATATACACACACACACACACACACACACACACACACACACACACACACACACACACACACACACACACACACACACACACACGTACTGGCACCCTTCCCTGCACGCTTGTGTGAATAGTTAATGGTTCAAGTCGGACCGAAACGTCATAAGTTTCATTCTCTTATGTGAGGGTTTTTTGTGTATTAGTGACAGTTATATAAACCTAAAATATTTATTTTAAACTCTAACTGCATGAACTTAGGTCAATACTACTCACTGTTCCAGAAGTCATTTAAACTACTAAATTTTAAGAACTCCTGTGGGTTTTAAATATAACTTTAACTCCCACCTTCTTTGATATTTTGGCCAGACATTAATCTACACTCAGACTCGTGGAACTTTATATTAATGAAAATAACACAAAATTACCAAGAGGTCCTAAACAGGTTCAGTACTCCACACCTTATCATTCCCACTATAGGCGAGCCCCGCTTATACAGCAGGTTAGGTTCCAGGCTACCGCTGTAAACTGAATTTTTGCTTTTTTTTCCACTTTCAAATGAATACAAAAGCTTGATAATATGTTTACACTATCATATATTGAGTAATATAGCTAGGCTTAAAAATTGCATATACACTACATACCATAAAATATTTTCGTCCTTAGGTTATAGTGTGGTGAATGTATTTATTGTAGAAAGAATAAATGAAGAATGGGTAATTAAAAACCGCTGTATTAGCAAAACGCTGTAAAGCGAAGCGCTGCCAGTTTGTTTCACTCTTCTACAAATAAATATACTATAAAACCAGTTTTCTAGTACATCATTTCTAAATGTAAATTTGTCTATCTTGACTCTAGCGATGAAAGTTCTACCTTGATACATGTTCGCATCTCTGTATCACCCTTATAACTTTACTTCTTAGTTATTATGTTCATCACTATTCATGCCTTCTGTCTGGACACTTCATATTTCCAGTCTGCGTCTTTCAAGAGAGTGTAAGTTTAGTGCTCAAATTTACCATCAAATCATCCTCAAGGGAAGATGATTTGACGGTGAACGTCTCTTGATCCAAAAAACTTGAACTACCTTCCCCTTCCTTAGCTTAGACGTGATTACCTCCAGTTTCCTAAGTGTTGCATGACCTCTACGGTTTTAGCGCTTCCTCAACAACAACACTGGCAGTGAAGTAGAACATTGACAAACTGCGATGGGAAAGTGTAAACAAAGAAAGAATAACGAAAGTCAAAAATGCCCCAAAACAGACTCGCTAACAAAGAGGGAAAAGTACACACACAATCAGGCTCTGGAAATTATCCTTACATGTGTAAACACTTTCTCTTGCTTTGTGTACATACGTACAACGCAAAACTCGTGTGTGTGTATATGTCTATTTGCATGTGTGCTTCCGTGTACTTACGTGTGTGTGTGTATATATATATATATATTATATATATATATATATATATATATATATATATATATATATATATATATATATATATATATATATATATATATATATATTATTGTGTATATATATTCATTCATAGTTGTTCACGTGACACAGACAAAATTGTTCATCCCATGGCTGTTTGTGGTCAATATAGCAGACGGTATTAAAACATCTGTCACAGCGCGCGTTATTTGTGACTGGTAATGGAATGATCCTGCCACTGTTTGAAATATCCATTACTGCAGTTTATAGAAATAGAATGGTGTGTGTCGAGGCTTTCAGGCTGCTTGCTGCTCTATGTATCTTGTTTGTTTTTTTCGTATTGCTAGTGCGGTTGAAGTGTTGAGGATGTCTTCACTGAGTTTCGAACAGGTGTGTCTACAGATAAGGACAGAGCTGGAGGAAGCTAGAAAGAATTCAGCTTTTTAGAGAGGAGAAAAAATATTCATTCCCGGAACAGGAAAGAGGGTAATAGCCTTAACGAATGAAAATTGGTCTGTAAGAAAGGATTAAGTTGAAGGCTAAACTGCTGTTAAAATTACCAATTCCTTCGCTAGAGCTAGACAAATGTGGTTCGGCCATCGAAAGTGACAACGGAAGCCACTAGCGAAGTTAAAAATTGTCTTGTAGTTTAGGATTCGCAGATTTAATTTTTGGTGAGGACTGGCACAGACAGGGGGGGGGGGGCAGATGGCGGGTTCCTGGGGCTGAAATGGAGGAGATAGTTAGCATATTGGGGAATATCATGACTAGCAATGGGAGCAACCCTATTATCTGCCTTAATGTTGGAAGAACTGATACTGGAAAGTGTAGGAGGGAGAACCCTCTTACCAGATATAGGACAGCAGTAGGTATAGTTAAGACGACAGCAGCGAACCCTGTCACATGTGGCATTTTGCCACAGGGGAGTGTTGGCATGAATGGTTGTCCAGAGCAGTTAAAGTTGCTTGCTGGCTGGGTAAATACTGCAATGGCATTGCCAAGTCATTTATAACTGGGACCACTACTGCGCCAGAGATGACAAGTATGCCACGGTGGGGCTCAACTAAGGCAAGGGTGACGGAGATAGCTAGTTCAATAGTGGGTGGCTGCTGCTATAATGTTTCCGAATTTAAAACGAAAAAAGTTAAAAGTGTGGGTGTGTGGTGGGGAAAAATGAAATTTGGGTGCTAAGGATTTTAAAATTAACAGTTATCAAAATAGTAAGGTAAAACTTGCAGATAATATCAAAGACCACAATGTACGGCTAACATACTGCTAGAATCTACATCAAGAAGTAAAGACAAAATAACAGGAGTGGTTATTGTACACTTACACACATATTCGGGAAGGCCTTTAATCATGCGGCTCAACTCTCGTTTCCATACTACAGAATAGTTATAAATATATTGGAAAACATATAGAGTAGGGTCAGAAAATTAATCTACTGTAAAAGGAATCTTATATACGAAGATGAAGATCCTTATCCTACACACTCTTAAAAGACTTGGAATGAGGGGAGATATGATTGAAGTATACAAGTGGAAGACAGGTTTAAACAAAGAAGATATAAATAGTGCTAAGAATACATAACCAAGAAAGGACATGAAACAATAGATTCATGTTGGATAAATTCAGATTTAGAAAATAAATTGGAGAGTACTGCTATAGCAATTGAGTTGCAGACGAATTCAGCGCTGCCAGACCGAGTCACTAAAGCTAACTCTTTAGATGGCTTTAAAAATATGTTGGACAAATGTACGAGTGAGAATGGTTGGAACTGCGAAGGAGTACTATAGTGCTCTTGCATTCTCATGTTCTTGTGTTTAACCTCGAATCCTTTTGCTTTTGGTGTTAGTTATTAATGTATAATAATGAACAATCCCTGGGTCTTAGTTGTCTGCAGCTTCCATAATTCTTAATTTTCTTTCCAGCGTTGGGCATATGAAATAGTAGGAGGTTGAAGTGAACCTCTTCTCCCTGTACTGATCTGCGACTGCCAACCAGACTTTCTCCTTTAAAGGAAATTTCTGGTACAGGAAACTCTGCTCAGAACTCCTGAATAACGATACTGTCCCACGGTAATAGACGTGTACCATCTAAGGAAGCCATGAACAGGTTTCCTTAGATAGTTTGTTTATTACGATATCCAGTTAACTGTTTAATCAGATTTACTTTTCTATGACTGTATGTATAAGGAAATGTTGCAGTATAAGGTAGGATATTTTTCTCAGACTAATTTCCATCTCGAGAGGCATTTCCTGGTTAACTCTGCATATATTTCAAACACTCTTCATCCTGCCATGTGTGTAAAGGTCAGGTTTTACAAAGGGGTGTTCCTGCCTTTCGAAATTTACTAACTTTTTTCACTAAGGTATTTGAGGAGGTAGATCATAAAAATGAATGATATTGTATATATGGATTTCAGTAAGGCTTTTGATAGAGTTCCATATCAGAGGCTATTGAGGAAAGTCGAGTCACACGGGATAGGAAGAGAAAATTTTTCATGAATTGAAGCGTGGCTGACAGGCAACAGAGTTTGCATAAACAGGGAAAAATCAGAGTGGGGAAGCGTCACAAGCAGTGTTCCACAGGGGTCAGTGTTGGGCCCTTTGTTGTTCACAATTTACATAAATGACATAGAGGAGGATATAATAGGGACATAAGTTTGCCGATGACACCAAAATAGGCTTCGAATTCATTCTGACGAGGACGCTATACACTCCAGGAACATCTGAATAGACTGGTACAGTGGTCGGAGAAGTGGCAGATGCAGTTTAACATAGAGAAATGCAAAGTTCTAAGCGTTGGAAAGAAAAATAACCATGACACTTATAATTAAATAATGTAGATCTTAATATTATCGATTGCGAAAAAGATTTAGAAGTTATGGTTAGCAGTAATCTAAAACCAACACAACAGTGTGCAAGATCGATGAGCTAAGATTACTTGCAAGTGCAGATAATATAGATATTACTATAACAGAGACCTGGTTCAACTTGAAAGATAGAGAAATGCCTTCTGAATGCAACATACAGGGTTATAAATTCCACACTGATAGGGTCAACAGGAAGGGTGGTGGAGTGGCGATGTATGTCATAGATAATTTAAATTGCTTTGTTAGACAATATGTAAGATTAGAAACATCGGACACAGAATCTGTTGGGCTACAGTTTGTCGAAGGTCGTGAAAAATTAATTTTGGGTGTGATTTATAGGCCCCCAAACCTTGATGGGGAGTGCGGTAGGCTGCTATGGGACGAAATTCATAAGGCGTCTAGATATGAAAATGTGTTAATGGGAGATTTTAACTTTAGACAAATTGATTAGAACAATGTGACAGGAAATCTTGAGTCTAGTGACTTTCTTGATATGGTTCAAGACTTCTTTTTAAAACTATGACAGAACCAACCAGAGGAAACAGTTTACTTGACTTGGTTCTTGCGAACAAAGAATCACTAGTTAATAATCTTGAGGTTAGTGATGAGCTAGGGGAAAGTTTCAATATATCATGGAATTACCCAGATAACTGCAGTTCAGTCGCTGTCCCAGATTTCCACTTGGCCGACTTCATGGGTATGAGAAATTACCTGGGTGGGCTAAATTGGGATGACCTTACTATGTGTCAGGTAGGTAGAGTTGGTTGCCAATATGACATATTTCAGAGCATAGTTCTAGCTGCCCAGACGACTTTTGTCCCGAGTCGGGAAATTAGATCTAACAAAAATGATCCCAAATGGATAAACAATAGATTAAAACATCTCATTGGTCAAAAGAGAGGCATATATAGGCGTATCAAAAGAGGGAAAGGGCAGTTAAGAATAAATATATTCAATTAAAAAGAGAAAAAAAAAGAATAAAAGCAAAAAGGGATTATGAGGCTCAAGTTGCAAGGGATTCGAAGACTAACCCAAAAGGGTTCTTTCAGGTATACAGAAGTAAGATTAGGGACAAGATAGGCCCACTTAAGAATAACTCAAGTTAGATCACTGACAGTGATAAGGAAACGTGTGAACTTTTCATTACCTACTTCCTCTCAGTTTTTACTCAGGAAGATACTAGCGAAATTCCAGAAATAATAAATTATGTAGAACAGGACGATATTAAACTATGCACAATTAGGGTAACTAGTGACATGGTTCTCAGACAAAAAGAGAAATTAAAACCTAACAAATTCCCAGGCCCTGATGAACTGTTTGCAAGGGTTTTAAAGGAATGTAAAGAGGAACTTGGCTAATCTTTTCAATATATCACTACAAACATGCATAGTGCCAGACAAGTGGAAAATGGCGAATGTAATACCTATTTACAAGGCAGATGACAGGTCCTTAACTTCGAACTATAGACCAATAAGCCTTACCTCCATAGTTGGTAAATTTATGGAATCAATAATTGCCGAATCATTTCGTAGCCATCTTGAAAGGCATAAATTGATTAATGACTCTCAGCACGGTTTTACAAAGGGGCGTTCCTGTCTTACGAATTTACTTTCTTCACTAAGGTATTTGAGGAGGTAGATCGTGGTATTGAATATGATATTGTGTATATGGACTTCAGAAAGGCTTTCGATAGAGTTCCTGGGTAGAGGCATGACTGACAAATAGGCAGCAGAGAGCATAAATGGGGAGAAATCAGAATGGGGGCATGTCACAAGTGGTGTTCCACAGGGGTCAGTGTTGGTCCCCTTGTTGTTCACAATCTATATGAACGACATTGGTGAGGGAATAAATAGCGACATAGGCAGATTTGCTGATGACACCAAAATAGGCCGTCCAATTCATTCTAATGAGGACAGAGCACTCCAGGATGATTTGAATAGACTGATGCAATGGTCGGAGAAGTGGCAGGTGCAGTTTAATATAGACAAATGCATAGTTCTAAATGTTGGACAGGTAAATAACCATGCAACATATAAACTAAATAATGTAGATCTTAATATTACTTACTGCAAAGGAGATTTAGGAGTTCTGGTTAGCAGTAATCTGAATCCAAGACAACAGTGCATAAGTGTTCGTAATAAAGCTAACAGAGTCCTTGGCTTTATAGCAAGAAGTATAATAGAAGTCCTCAGGTTGTTCAACTCTATATCTTTGGTTAAGACTCATTTAGATCATGCTGCGCAGTTTTTGTCACAGTATTACAGAATGGATATAAATGCACTGGAAAACGTACAAAGAAGGATGACAAAGTTGATCCCATGTATCAGAAATCTTCCTCATGAGGACAGACTGCGGGCCCTAAATCTGCACTCTCTAGAAAGCCGTAGAATTAGGGGGGATATGATTGAGGTGTATAAATGGAAAACAGGAATTAATAAAGAGGGTGTAAATAGCGTCCTAAAATTATCAAACATAAACAGGACTCGCAGCATTGGTTTTAAATTGGAAAAATTCGGATTCAGGAAGGATATATGAAAGCATTGGTTTGGTAATAGAGTTGTGGATGAGTGGAACTAACTCCCGAGTATCGTCATAGAAGCTAAGACGTTGTGTAGTTTTAAAAATAGGTTAGCTAAATACATGAGTAGGTGTGGGTGGGTGTGAGTTGGACCTGACTAGCTTGTGCTACTAGGTCGGATGCCGTGCTCCTCCTTTAAGTGACGTGTCTGACCTGACTAGGTCAAGGCATTGGCTTAAGCCAGTAGGAGAATTGGACCTGCCTCACATAGGCCAGTAGGCCTTTTGCAGTGTTCCTTCTTTCTTATGTTCTTAAGTGTTCTTAATAAAGTGAACAGAATTCTTGATAAATGAAACTTTTGCAACATTTGGGCATCTTCATTCTGGAAACGTTTCGCCACACAGTGGCTTCTTCAGTCCAATGCAGAAAGAGGTGGAATAAGAGGAGGAGTTTGAGGTAATCAGTCCCTCAGTCTTGAGTGGATGTTTTCAGTCCATCAATATTGACAGAGTGCCGCATATTCGCTGAGATGGGGCTTATATACTGACATTGTGTACATGGACTTCAGCCCATGTACCCAATATGGCCTCATATCAAGAAGTATAAATAGCAGTAGTTCTCAGGTTGTTCTTCAACTCTGTATATCTTTTACTGACTCTTTGGTTAGGCCTCGTTTAGATTATGTTGCACAGTTCTGGTCACCGTATTTCAGAATGGATATAAATGTACTGGAAAACGTACGAAGGAGGATGACTAATTGATCCCATGTATCAGAAATCTTTCCTATGAGGATAAACTGAGGACCATGAATATGCATTCTCTAGCAAGGCGTAGAATTAGGGGGAATATGATTGAGTTGTATAAATGAAAAACGGGAATAAATAAAAGGAATGTAAATAACTTGCTAAATATGTCTAAGACAGGACTCGCAGCAATGGTTTCAAGTTGGAAAGATTTAGATCCAGAAAGGATATAGGAAAGCACTGGTTTAGTAGTAGAGTTGTGAATGAGTGGAACAAATTCCCGAGTAGTGTTATTGAAATTAAAACGTTGTGTATTTTTAAAAATAGGGTAGACAAATATATGACTGGGTGTGGATGGGTGTGAGTTGAGCTTGACTAGCTTGGGTCAGGTCAGTGGGTGACTTGGACCTGTCTAGCATGGGCCAGCAGGCCTACTGGCCTTAAGTTATGTTCATGTCACTTGCTGCCATAGAAATAATTTTTCTGAGGTTACTCTCCCACACACTGCTTGGAGTGTCACTGGGAAACTATGGCCCATCCTGATGAAAATGGTCAAGTGGAGAGGGTCCGTCAGCACCGGGTGAGAGAGGCTCATGTTGCGTGTATGTACTTTAATTAGCAGGAAATACGAATGACAAGTTTAAAGGTGGACGAAAAGGCATGTTGCTAACAATTATGAAAACAAATCCATAAGTTACTTTGCAAGATTTTATTGGGACGACGCTTCGCTGTGTAACTTCATAAAGCTTTACATAGAGCGATTTTCAATTTGTCTTTGTTTTCCTGGTTTAAAAGTGATGACAACACTTACTTAAAACCTCACAACGTGAATGAAAATACAAACTCAGAAAGGTGTGAGGCCAGGAGCTTTAGTCTACATACCTGTACATTATAAAGCGTGTGTTTACTAGATTCATTGTGTATGTATTACCATTTTGTCCAAGGTTTTGTTACTAAGACACTTGGCTTGTTTGTGTGTGTACTCGCATGGTGTAGGAGTGGTATTACCTCAGACTGGTATCATTCATCTCAGCCTTCAAGGGGGCGAAAGGAGGGGGGGGGGTAGCCTTGATGATGACAGGCTCTTGATCCAAGAAAATGGAACTACAATATTTTTGGATCACGCCTGATTATTTCCCATTCCCCAAGCGCTGAGGGACCCTTACGACCTTAAAGCTTCCCCCATGAATATAATATACAGCTGACCATCACTCCAGGTCGTCTCTCCTAAGCTCACTTACACGACTCTTAAAGATTCAGTCGGAGGACTCGCAAGACTCAATTGACACGTAAAACTCTCATGATTCAAGTGACTTGCATAACTCTCACAGTTATGAGTTACAAGGGGTTGAACCTGTAGAAGTCCTACAGTATTAAACCCTTAAACAGCTTACCTAAATCTGGTCACTGTATATGCATGCTCGTCATATGTAAATCATAAGATTCAACCCTCACAATTAATCTGCATTTTAACCAGTGGGGAGCGCTAAGCCCATAGGGGTCGTACAGTGCCTAGGAATGGGAGACATTCAGGGTTTGATATAGTGAAGGAGAGGATAAGTTCGCTGCATCAAGAGCCCATCACCTGCATCAAGGCATCTCCCTGGAGTTGGCTTAATTTGCAAATATTCAACATTAGAAGTCAAACTTTTGAGCGGTGTCTGCTCCCTCAAGGGAGAATCTTTAGATTAGCGAGGGGTGGGGGGCCTTTTGTTCTAAGGGATTGGACTTGGCCTTGCCTTGGAGCGAACCTGATTGGGTCCCATTCTGCCCAGGCGTTGTATAATCCTACGGGTTTAACATTTTCCTTATGAATATAATAACAACGCATAAAAAGTCCTGGGTTCATTCTCTTTGTTTTTTAAATGATCAGGAATCGTGAAACCCGTAAGGGAACGGTAGGTAATCAGGTTTGATCAAAGGAAGGGGATCTCCAATCCCTTGGGTCAAGAGCTCTTCACCGGCATCAAATCAATCCTTGAAAGGCGTTTTTCCATTATAATGCGTGAGTGCTATTGAGTGATGACTCACGTCTCTCAGCTGAGTTTTAGTGTACAGAATTTCTAAGCGTTCACTATAACATGAACATGAGAGTGGAACCGCTGTTATTGCATTAATTAGAAGCATTCCGTTCCCGTTTTATCAGTAGCAGATATTTTTATCAAATCATACAGTTTCCATGCATCTTTTCCTCCAATCTTCCAACAGATGCTCTGTAGACTGCTTTTGTCAAATCTTCCATTTGACCCGTGCTACAGGACGACCTGACCCAGCTTTACAGCTAAACTTTTCTAGCCAAATCTTGTCAGAGTCCGCAGGTCTGGAATGCATCCAGGCATCTTCCGCTACGCTCGCCAGAGTATTAATAAACCTGGCAAAATGTGGCAGAACGGCTCAACTTTTGCCGCAGCTGCGGAATAATGGCTTGAGGAAGTGGTGGGTTGGAGGGGGCGGAGGGGAGGGCGAGAGAAGCCGTTTTGGAGGGTGGGAAGGAGGGGGAGTAGTGGTGATAGTGGGGATGAATGGAGGTGGGAGAAGGTTAAAGAAAGGATAAAAGGTGGAGGATGGAAGATTAATGTGGTGGAATAGAGGTGAGGAAACTTGATTTGGGAATATGGAGTTTTGTATTATTTATAGTAGGAAATGTTGTGTACGAATGGTATATAATACCGACAAGATGAGAGTAAGACACATGTGCAACATCTGGGTATCTTTATTGTAGACGTTTCGCCATCCAGTGGCTTTATCAATACAAATTCTAGGACATAACTTGAAGACAGTAGAACTATGTACAGAAGATGAGGTAATCAGTCCCTCAACCTAGGAGTAGGTGCGAATAGCACCATAGTCGTGGAGATTCTTCAGAATCTCCACGACTATGGTGCTGTTCGCACCTACTCCTAGGTTGAGGGACTGATTACCTCATCTTCTGTACATAGTTCTACTGTCTTCAAGTTATGTCCTAGAATTTGTATTGATAAAGCCACTGGATGGCGAAACGTCTACAATAAAGATACCCAGATGTTGCACATGTGTCTTACTCTCATCTTGTCGGTATTATATACCATTCGTACACAACCTGGATTATACCTGAAAAGGGTTCCCGGGATCGGCGCCCCTGCTTTTCACTGAGGGGATGTTGCATTTCCTGCCGAGTCTTTTGCTTTCGTAGGAAGTGATTTTTGTGCGCAAATTTGGGACTAGTCCCAAATTTCTATATTATCATGTATCTTTCTCGCCTTCATTCCAGGGAATATAAATAAAGGGACTTCAATCGTTTCCAGTAATTTAGGTGCTTTATTGTACTTACACGTGCCATGAAAGTTCTCTGTACATTCTGAAGGTCTGCAATTTCGCCTGCCTTGAAAGGGGCCATTACTGTATAGCAATACTCCAGCCTAGAGATAGCAAGCAAACAATATAAAGAGAATCATCATGGGCTTGGCATTTCTGGTTTTGAAGGTTCTCATTATCCATCCTATCATTTTCCTAGATGTGGTAGATACATTGTTTTCTTTGAAAGTAAGATCCTCTGGCATTACCACTCCTAGGTCCTTCATATTAGTTTTTAGCTCTGTTGTGTGGTTGGAATTTGTCTTATACTTCGATACAGTTTTAATTTCCTCGGGTTTTCCATATCAGAGTAATTGAAATTTCTCTTCATTGAACTCATATTGTTTTCTGCAACCCATTTAAAGAATTGGTTGATGTTCGCTTGGAGACTTGCAGTGTCCTCGATGGATGACACTAATGCAAAGGCATACATCTGTCTGTGTCAGATCTGAGGAACAGGATGAGAGCAAGTATTGTGCCTTGTGGAACAGCTTTTCATTGTGCCGCCTCAGACTTACTCTGTTTATTACTACTGTTTGTGTTCTGTTTGTTAGGAAGTTATAGATGCATCTACCAACTTTTTCTGTTATTCCTTTATCACGCATTTTATGCGCTATTACACTTGTCTAAGGCTTTTGCAAAATCTTTGTCCTCCAGAGCATCCAAAACCTTATTGTGGCCCAGTAGTTGGGACAGGCTCTGGCTTGTGTAACTGGTGGGTATCTAAGTGGGTGGCGATCTTGCTTCTTAGAACCCTTTAAAAAAAATGTGATGTGGGACGTCTGTGATATCGGTCTGTAATTCTTTGCAATTGCTTTACTGCAACATTTGTAGAGTGGGGCTGTGTCTGTTGTTTTAGTAACTGTGGGATGAACCCCCCCACCCCCATGTCTATGCTTCCTCTTGATAGAATGCTACAAATACATGAAAGAGGCTTCTTGCAGTTCTTGATGAACACACTGTTCCATGAGTCTGGGCCTGGGGCAGAGTGCATGGGCATGTCATTTATTGCTTTTTTCGAAGTTTTGTGGTGTTAGAATTGATCAGATTTTGATTATTATAATAAAGAGTAAATCAGATTTTGAGTGTCATAAATCTTAGTCTAGTTAATGGCTCACTAAATGAAAAGTCATATTGGGACTTCAGTATCTCACTCATATCTTTGCTGTCATCTGTGCAAGTCCCATCTCGCCTAACGATTAGATTTTGCCACTGAAGTGGCTAGTTTATTGTGCACCTCATATCCATCCTGTGGACGGTAGCGCAAGAGCATATGGATACACAAAAGGCCTAGGAACTAGGTCCCAAAAGGGTTAACAGGTGTACACATGGGTTTATATCAACAGTTCACTTATCTGTTACAAGCAAATTTAGGAAATTTGCTTAGTATATCTGGCATCTTATTTTCATTAATAAGATATCTTGACATGTCAAATAGGTTATTATACTGTCTGTCTCTGTATTCCTCAATAAGTGGACAATTAAGCACATTGCAGAGTCACTTGTTTGCACAGAACTGCTTAAGCCTCAAATGATGTAGTGGAAGTTTTAGCAGTAAAGATCGAGAACCAAAACCTAGTCATTGCGGTAGTCTACAAGCCTCCGGATGCAACATCCCAGCAATTCCAGGAACAGCTGTTAAAAATTGACCACTGTCTGGAAAATCTGCCAGCTCCTGCACCCAACATCTTGCTCCTGGGGGATTTCAACTTAAGGCACCTAAAATGGAGGAATATAGCAAATAATATTGTTGCAGTAATAACACCAGGAGGCAGCGCTGATGAAAACTCACACTCACACGAGCTTTTCAATCTCTGCACAAAATTCATTTTAACCCAGCAAATAATAGAGCCTACTAGACTGGAGAACACACTAGACCTCATCTTCACTAACAATGATGATCTGATACGAAATGTCACCATATCAAAAGCAATATACTCAGATCACAACATAATTGAGGTTCAGACATGTATGCGTGGAGCCCCAGACCGACATAATGAGACTAGTCACGAGGGAGCATTCACCAAATTCAACTTCAACAACAAAAACATAAAGTGGGACCAAGTAAACCAAGTCCTAACCGATATAAGCTGGGAAGATATACTAAGCAACACAGACCCCAACTTATGCCTAGAACAGATTAACTCAGTGGCACTCGATGTATGCACAAGGCTTATTCCTCTAAGAAAAAGGAGGAGTAGATGTAAAGTAGAAAGAGACAGGCGCTCCCTTTACAGGCGACGGAAAAGAATAACAGCGGCTAAAAGAGGTCAATATATCTGAAATGCGTAGGGAGACACTGGTCAGAGAAATAGCAAGCTAAAGGAATCTTATAGGAGTCAGGAATCGCGGGAAGAACTAAAAGCCATAAATGAAATCGAAAGAAACCCAAAGTATTTCTTCTCCTATGCCAAATCAAAGTCGAGAACAACGTCCAGTATTGGGCCCCTACTTAAACAAGATGGGTCCTACACAGATGACAGCAAGGAAATGAGTGAGCTACTCAAGTCCCAATATGACTCAGTTTTTAGCAAGCCGCTAACCAGACTGAGAGTCGAAGATCAAAATGAATTTTTTATGAGAGAGCCACAGACTTTGGTTAACACAAGCCTATCTGATGTTATCCTGACGCCAAATGACTTCGAACAGGCGATAAATGACATGCCCATGCACTCTGCCCCAGGGCCAGACTCATGGAACTCCGTGTTCATCAAGAACTGCAAGAAGCTTTTACCATCCTATGGAGAGGGAGCATGGACACGGGGGTCGTCCCACAGGTACTAAAAACAACAGACATAGCCCCACTCCACAAAGGGGGGCAGTAAAGCAACAGCAAAGAACTACAGACCGATAGCACTAACATCCCATATCATAAAAATCTTTGAAAGGGTCCTAAGAATCTTAGCAAGATCACCACCCATCTAGAAACCCATAAATTACACAACCCAGGGCAACATGGTTTTAGAACAGGTCGCTCCTGTCTGTCTCAACTATTGGATCACTACGACAAGGTCCTAGATGCACTAGAAGACAAAAAGAATGCAGATGTAATATATACAGACTTTGCAAAAGCCTTCGACAAGTGTGACCATGGCGTAATAGCGCACAAAATGCGTGCTAAAGGAATAACAGGAAAAGTCGGTCGATGGATCTATAATTTCCTCACTAACAGAACACAGAGAGTAGTAGTCAACAGAGTAAAGTCCGAGGCAGCTACGGTGAAAAGCTCTGTTCCACAAGGCACAGTACTCGCTCCCATCTTGTTCCTCATCCTCATATCTGACATAGACAAGGATGTCAGCCACAGCACCGTGTCTTCCTTTGCAGATGACACCCGAATCTGCATGACAGTGTCTTCCATTGCAGACACTGCAAGGCTCCAGGCGGACATCAACCAAATCTTTCAGTGGGCTGCAAAAAACAATATGAAGTTCAACGATGAGAAATTTCAATTACTCAGATATGGTAAACACGAGGAAATTAAATCTTCATCAGAGTACAAAACAAATTCTGGCCACAAAATAGAGCGAAACACCAACGTCAAAGACCTGGGAGTGATCATGTCGGAGGATCTCACCTTCAAGGACCATAACATTGTATCAATCGCATCTGCTAGAAAAATGACAGGATGGATAATGAGAACCTTCAAAACTAGGGATGCCAAGCCCATGATGACACTCTTCAGGTCACTTGTTTTATCTAGGCTGGAATATTGCTGCACACTAACAGCACCTTTCAAGGCAGGTGAAATTGCTGACCTAGAAAATGTACAGAGAACCTTCACGGCGCGCATAACGGAGATAAAACATCTAAATTACTGGGAGCGCTTGAGGTTCCTAAACCTGTATTCCCTGGAACGCAGGCGGGAGAGATACATGATTATATACACCTGGAAAGTCCTAGAGGGACTAGTACCGAACTTGCACACGAAAATCACTCACTACGAAAGCAAAAGACTTGGCAGACGATGCACCATCCCCCCAATGAAAAGCAGGGGTGTCACTAGCACGTTAAGAGACCATACAATAAGTGTCAGGGGCCCGAGACTGTTCAACTGCCTCCCAGCATACATAAGGGGGATTACCAACAGACCTCTGGCAGTCTTCAAGCTGGCACTGGACAAGCACCTAAAGTCGGTTCCTGACCAGCCGGGCTGTGGCTCGTACGTTGGTTTGCGTGCAGCCAGCAGTAACAGCCTGGTTGATCAGGCTCTGATCCACCAGGAGGCCTGGTCACAGACCGGGCAGCGGGGCCGTTGACCCCCGGAACTCTCTCCAGGTAAACTCCAGGTAATAGTGTTCAAGACAGTGACCATATGCCTGATCACATAATTTGCATTTAGTTTGATCATCATCTGTGTGTCTACCAAACTGCCAGAAGTACTGGATGTTGTTTTTGCCTTAGATTTGGCATAAGAAAAGAAATATTTTTGTTTTTTTTTTTTCAATTTCATTTATGGCTTTAAGTTCTTCCTGAGTTTATTGTCTCCTGTATGATTCCTTAAGCTTAAGTGCTTTATTTCACATTTCAGATATACTGGCCCCTTTCAGCAGCTCTTGTGATTCTTCGCCTGTATAGAGAGCATCTCTCTAGTTTACATCTCTTTTTCTTAAAGGAATGTGCCTCAAGCATATCTCAAGTGCAATAAAGTAATTCTTGCTAGCCAAAGGTTCGGATCCATGTTGTTTAGGATATCGTCCCAGCTTGTTTCATTTAGGCCTTGGTTGACTTGATCCCACTGCAAGTTTTTACTACTGAAGTTGAATTTAGTAAAGGCACCTGCATAACAGATTACCTTTTGCTTCTCTAACACCAGCCACCCTACTGGGTGCCTTGTATTTGAGGATTGTACACACACACACATATATATAATGTAATTGAACTATGTGTAGAAAGAGGTTTACCTGGAGAGGGTTTCGCGGGTTACCCCGATCTGAGACCAGGCCTCATGGTGGATCAGGGTCTGATAAACCAGGTTCAATTCAATTCAATTCAAAGTTTATTCTCTATAAGGATTACAATGCTGAGTTTACAGAAATTTGGTTATTGTTTGGTTTACATGTAGTAAAATTGTGATTACAGAGTGTACCACTAGAACGCTTAGCATGGCTAGGCATTTCGGGCATACTTAGTTTTATTCTTAATTGTAAAATATTACAAATTATGAGGTAAGTTGGTATTATGGCTAAGTGACTAAATACTAGTTTGTGAGTTTAGCAATGTGAATGCTTTTGTTTTGGCACAGTACATAGTTTCAGTATTGGAGTATCACAGGATTCATTATTTTAAGACTGAGATTAATATTTCTGTTTATGGTCAAATGAGTGAGTGAGTGTAAGTGTGAACCACCAGGTGGTATTCGTGTAGTTAGTTGACGGGGTGTATCAGGGAGATAAGATGTTTTCTAATGGTAGTTTTGAAGGTGATGAATGTGTCTGCAGTTCTAGAGTTCTCAGGTAGGGTATTCCAGATTTTAGGGCCTTTGACATACATTGAATTTTTGTAAAGGTTTAGTCGGACACGGGGAATGTCGTAGAGATGTTTGTGTCTGGTGTTATGCCTGTGGGTTCTGTCACAACTATCAAGAAAGCGTTTTAGGTCAAGGTTGATATTAGAGTTTAAGGCCCTGTAGATATAGATTGCACAGTAGTAAGTGTGGATGTACTGAACTGGGAGTAAGTTTAGATCTATGAAGAGTGGGGGGGTGTGTTGCCAGGGATGGGATTTAGTGATTATTCTTACTGCAGCTTTTTGTTGGGTTATTATTGGCTTTAGGTGTGTTGCTGCAGTTGATCCCCAAGCACAAATAGCATAGGTGAGGTATGGATAAATGAGTGGTATAGTGTGAGAAGGGCATTTTGCGGCACGTAGTATCGTATCTTGGAGAGGATCCAAACCGTTTTGGATACTTTTTTGGCTATATGCTGGATATGGGTGCTGAAATTCAGGTTGTTGTCAAGGTATAAGCCTAGGAATTTTCCCCCATTATTTCTGGTAATTAGAGTGTTGTCAATCTTAATGTTAATTTGTGCATCTCCTGCTCTGCTACCAAACATAATATAGTAGGTTTTGTCAGTGTTAAGCGTAAGTTTATTGGCTGTCATCCAAGTCGATATTTTAATCAGCTCATTCACAATGGTGTTGAGGGTGGCAAGATTAGGGTGAGAGATGACATAAGTCGTGTCATCAGCAAAGAGAATGGGTTTCAGGTGTTGGGATACGTTTGGAAGGTCATTGATGTATATGAGGAAGAGCAGGGGACCAAGGACACTTCCCTGCGGAATTCCAGTATCAAGTGGCCGTGTTGCTGATGCTGTGTCTTTAATGGTGACGTACTGATACCTATTAGTAATGTAAGATTTGAAATAAGCAAGCGCATGGCCTCTTATACCGTAGTGATCAAGTTTGTGGAGTAGGATGTCGTGGTCTACTGTGTCAAAAGCTTTTCTTAGGTCAATAAAAATTCCTAGTGGATATTCCTTATTTTCCAATGCTGTGTAAAGCAGATCTAGCATTTTTATGATTGCATCATTAGTGCTTTTATTTTTCCTGAATCCAAACTGGCAGGGGTTGAGTATGTTTTGAGCCGTTATAAATGAATACAGTCTCCTGTGCACGAGTTTCTCAAAGATTTTGGATAGCAATGGTAAGTTAGATATTGGCCTATAGTTGTTTAAGTCTGTAGGGTCACCACCTTTATGTATTGGTGTAACCCTTGCCATCTTGAGTAGTTTCGGGAAGGTGCTAGTTTCTAGTGACTTGTTAAAAAGTAATGAAATAGCATGCGAAAGGACATGGGCCGCTCGCTTGTACAGTAGTGGTGGGACATGAGACAGATTCCCCGAGTTATTTTTAAGTGACTTTATGATCTCAATGACTTCCGTGGGCTCAGTTGGTGCAAGATAGAAGGAATTAGGGAAATTTCCATCTAGGTAGTCCCCGGCATGGGCATTGGTATGTGGGATTTTACTGGCGAGATTAGATCCTATGTTTGAGAAGAAGTCGTTTATCTTGTTAGCTGTGTCAGTGGGATGTAGTGGTGTTTCATTAGGTTTAGTTAGGACAATATTCTTGGTTTTTCTCAGTTTGTGGGTCCCTAGAATCTGAGAGAGTGTTTTCCAGGTCTTTTTTATATCTCCTCTAGTGTCTGTGAATCTACTGGAGTAGTATAGTTGTTTGGCTTTTTTTATTACTTTGGTGAGAGCTGATGAATAGTGTTTAAGAGTATCTTTGTGTATTAAGCCCTGTCTATATTGCTTTTCATATTGGTGTTTCTTGTCAATGGATTTCAGAATGGTGCTGGTTAGCCATGGGCAACCAAGCCGTTTGTTTGTGATCTGTTTTGTTTTTATAGGACAATGTTTGTTGTATAGTCTAAGTAATTTGTTAAGAAAAATGTCTGTCCAGTCATCAATACCATTGGCCTTGGAGAATTCTGTAGGCCAATCAACAGTCTCTAGGTCAGCTGTGAACTTCCTTACTGAGGCCTCGTCATGGAGTCTAAATGAGACTTTGTTGTATTCAAGTGGTGGTTTACTAATGTTTGTCAGGAGGAAGGTAGGGTAGTGGTCTGTAGTGCTATCTGTGATTATCCCTGATTTAAGGGGGGCTAGTATATTGGTCCATATGTGGTCTATTATGGTTGCACTTGTCTCAGTGAGCCTGGTTGGTTTAGTTATTGTTGGTATGAGAAGTGTGTTGTTCATATTGTTGATGAAATCAGTTACAGGCTGATCATCTAGTA
Organism: Cherax quadricarinatus; assembly: GCF_038502225.1. Classification (NCBI taxonomy): domain Eukaryota; kingdom Metazoa; phylum Arthropoda; class Malacostraca; order Decapoda; family Parastacidae; genus Cherax; species Cherax quadricarinatus. The sequence goes on from NC_091307.1 coordinate 13,929,780, forward strand.
AGCCAAGGTTGATGTTGAAGTCTCCAGCTAAGAGAAGGTGGTGCTTATTCATTTGTCTGTTTGTTATTAGTGACTTTAATTTCTCACTGAAATTTGGGATGTTTGTGTGAGGTATCCGGTAAATGGCACCGATTGTTATAGGCGTCTTAAGGTTTTTTACAGTAAAATTAGCAAAAATGTATTCCCCATATTCATCACTAAAGCAAGTGGTGCTAAGACAAGATAATTGGTTTGAGTAATAGATTGCAATACCACCCCCAACTTGGTTTGGTGTGCAGTTGTGAATTGCTGTGTATCCTGGTAGAGGGTAGATATCTATTGTGTCCTGCTTAAGCCAGGTCTCAGTAAGAATAATGCAGGAGAAGGGTGTCTTTAGTGATTCAAGGAGTGAACATTAAAATGGTATAAAATACCGACAGATTGTTAGGTAAGACACATATGCAACAGTTAGGTATCTTTATTTTGAAACGTTTCGCCTACACAGTAGGCTTCTTCAGTCGAGTACAGAAAAGTTGATAGAAGCAGAAGATACTTGAAGACGATGTAATCAGTCCATAACCCTTAAAGTTTTGAGGTGGTCAGTCCCTCAGTCTGGAGAAGAGTATTGTTCCGTTGTCTGAAACAATATGAAGTTGAAGTGACAGAATCGGGCCTTATATAGTGCCAGGAGGTGAGACGTAGGTTGATTTGGGAGGGCAGGTCCTTCTCAAACCCAGCCGTTCTCACTAGTAGAGGTTGTCGAAGTAGATGGTCTGTACCAAGATACCCTTGTGTTGCAGTGTCTGACAGAATGAACATTAAAATGGTATAAAATACCGACAGATTGTTAGGTAAGACACATATGCAACTGTTGCATATGTGTCTTACCTAACAATCTGTCGGTATTTTATACCATTTTAATGTTCATTCTGTCAGACACTGCAACACAAGGGTATCTTGGTACAGACCATCTACTTCGACAACCTCTACTAGTGAGAACGGCTGGGTTTGAGAAGGACCTGCCCTCCCAAATCAACCTACGTCTCACCTCCTGGCACTATATAAGGCCCGATTCTGTCACTTCAACTTCATATTGTTTCAGACAACGGAACAATACTCTTCTCCAGACTGAGGGACTGACCACCTCAAAACTTTAAGGGTGATGGACTGATTACATCGTCTTCAAGTATCTTCTGCTTCTATCAACTTTTCTGTACTCGACTGAAGAAGCCTACTGTGTAGGCATTCAAGGAGTGCTAGGAGGTCATCATAGTGTTTGCTTAAGGACCTGATGTTGTAGTTAAGTACTGATAGACTTTTAGCATTGTTTAGGATAGTGGTGGCTTGTGATGCTGTGTAATAAAGGCAGTTACTTTCCAATAGGTTTTGATTGGGTGTCAGATTATGGAGGTTTAGATCAGGGTCAACGTGATCAATCATCTTCTAGGTTTAAATTATGGTTATTTATATCCTGAGTTGTGTGTTGAGTTCTACTACTGATATCTGTAGTGGTAGGAAGTTTGGACAAGTATATAGCTAGAGTATTTTGGTCATGTAGGGTATAGTCACTACTACACATAATGAAGTTGATGTTGTCTATGTGTTGTGCTGGAATGAACTAAAGTACAACTAGGTATAAACTAGTAATATAAAAATACAAATTAAAAATAGAACAAGACTCTCACTTGTAATTGCACTAAGGTCTAATAATGACTTTTGTGGAGTCTATGTTTTGAGCTAGAATGAGCTAAAGTACAATAGGTTTAATCTAATAATATAAAAGTACAAATTAAAAATAGCACTAGTCTCTCACTAGTAATTGCACTATGGTCTAATATAGTGAATTTGGTATTGACTATGTATTGAGTTAGAATGAGCTATGGTACAACTGAATTTAATCTAATAATATAAAAATACAAATTAAAAATAGCACCAGTCTCTCACTAGTAATTGCACTATGGTCTAATATAGTGAATTTGGTATTGACTATGTATTGAGCTAGAAAGAGCTATAGTACAACTAGGTTTAGTCTAATAATATAAAAATACAAATTACAAATAGCACCAGTCTCTCACTAGTAATTGCACTATGGTCTAGTATAGTGAATTTGGTATTGACTATGTATTGAGCTAGAATGAGCTAGAGTAAAACTGTGATTAATCTAATAATATAATAAAGGAACAAGACTCTCAATTGTAATTGCACTAAGGTCTTATATAAGTTGTTTACAAGAATTAGAGTATAATTAGATTTAAATTGACAGGATAAAATACACAAATTAAGGTAGCAAAATAATAATAAAAAAAATGATAAAAATAAAAATGGCAATGACTTGGTTATAATATGCTAGTAAGATGGTAGACAGGATAATATAAAAGTTGTAGTTGAAAATACTAGTTTAAAAAAGTATGGAATAAAAATGGTCAATAAAAGAAGTTTACAATAAGTTTGATCAATATAGTTTAAAGTAAAATTGGGCAATAATAGGGATTTAGAATAAAATTGGGCAATTGAGTATTTTTTAAAGTGAGGTAGAATTATTGAAGACAAGTTATGGTTAGTTTATAATAAAATAAGATGGAACAGTGATGTGGTAAGTTGTAAAAAAGGAGATAGATTCTGTAGATATTAAATACAATTAAGACTATGAGGTAGAATGGTCGTTGAATACAACAATGACAATCAAAAGTAGTTGGGGTATTAGAATTTTAGGGGGGCACAAATTTATGACAATATAACACTAACGGTGGACTATGGGTATTATCTGCACTTTACTCTGATTCTGTTAGTCCAGCCTCACTTAGGAATGTTTTAAGGTCATGTTCTGTGGAGATGAAGTATCTCTTCCCAGTGGGCTGTTTCCTAACTGCTATTTTTCCATCCCTCACAAAGCACTGGTGGATTTTTTGGGCATAGCGCAATTTTCTTAGCCGATAAAGAAGGTTTTGTCTCGTTTTGGTAAGGCACTCATTGACGTAAACATCAGTTTTCATAGAAATAGATGTTTTTAGTAGGTTGTTTCTTTGTAGGCTAGTTTGGAATTTTAACAGCACTGTTTTTTTACCTGCTTGGTAGCCCATCAGTTTGCAATCCTTTAGGTCATCACTACGTATGTTAAGGCGAAGGTGGTCCTTGATAAGCTGTAGGGTGGTCTCCATGCAGGTCTCTTGGGTGACTGTGGCTGGGAGATGTTTGCTGTTAACTACAACAGCGTCAGATAGCTGCTGTTGGTCATTATGGTCTTGGAAGTTGGTTATGACATTGGCAAGTTGTTGGTCCACTCTTGATCTTTCCTCTGTAATGTTGGTAGTAAGTAGGGTGACTTGGTCTTTTAGAGTGTTGATGGTGTCTAGGGACCGGGTGTGGGTGTTGCTTTGTTGTTCTAGAGTGTCTAGTTTATGTTCTAGAGCAGTGATCTTGTTGAGGTAATCTGCATTGCTAGCCTTTAGTTCCTGCATTTCTTGAGTTAGTTTGGTGATCGTTTGGTTCTGAATCATAAGGAGTTTAGCTATTTCTGGGTCGGTGATCTTCTTGACATCAAATACTGGGAAGGAGTTATCTTGGACTGTAGCGGCGGCCATGTTTGTTGTTGTCTGTCGTGTGTTGTGGTGGTGCCGGTGGGTGATGAGGGTTGTGTCCTGGCTGGCAGTACCACAAGTTTTCCTCGTGTTATTACTGCTCTCACCTTTGATGTTAGGAGTCCTTAGCTGGTTACTGGATCTTCTTTTATTGTTCTGACCCTTGTCCATTGGCTGTGGCTTCGGGTGAATAGTAGGCGATGGGTGATGGGTGAATGTTGTGGAGTATCACTTCAGTGGCAGCGGGGTAGGAGTTGCTAGTACGAGTCCTATTAGTTGGTAATTTGTGAACTTTTGGGTGATTTCTGCAGTTGCTTTATATCATTCTGGGTATCCACACATGTTAGTGTTATGCGGGTCTTGATTAGGTCATCACTGGGCTGCTGGGAACCTCAGGTAGAAGTAAAAATAGAGGACAAGGTTCCTGTTGCCGCTGCCGCTGCCGGTACTTGTCCAGTGCCTTCTTGAAGACGGCCAAAGGTCTATAGGTAATCCCTCTTACGTATGCTGGGAGACAGTTGAACAGTGTTGGACCCCTGACACTGTGTTGTCTGTGTGTACTGGTGGCATCCCTGCTTTTCATTGGGGCAATATTACATCTCCCGCCGAGTCGTTTGCTTTCATATGGAGTGATTTCCATGTGCAAGTTTGGTACCAAACGACTTCAACCATTCCCAGTAATTTAGGTGCCTTATTGTACAACAGTATTCCAGCCTAGAGAGAACAAGCAGTTTGAAGAGATCGACATCACTCTTATTGCTTAACATAACGAGGGCAAATTCCTGGGCCTACACCTCGACAGCAACCTGAAATTCAGCACCCGTATCCAACGTAAAAAAAAGTATCCAAAACTGTTGAGATCCTCTCTAAGATACGTTACTACGTACCACAATCAGCCCTTCTCACACTATACTATTTGCTCGTCTTTCCCTACCTCACATATGCCATTTGTGCCTGGGGATCAACAGCAATTACCCACCTAAAGTCAAAAACCCAGCAAAAAGCCGCAGTAAAAATCACGCAATCCAATGCTAGGCAACCCCCCCCCCCCACCACCACTCTTCAAATACCTAAACTTACTGTTCAGAACATCCACACTTACTATGCAATCTACATCTATAGAACCATAAATTCCAGTATTAACCCTGAACTAAAACACTTGATAATTGTAACAGGACCCATAGACATACTACCAGATGCAAACATCTCTGACTTTCCCCATGTCCAGGTAAATCTATACAAAAATTCAATGTACATAAAAGGGCCTAAAATCTGGAACTCCCTGGCTGAAAACTCTAGAACTGTGGACACAACCACCATTTTCAAAAGCACCATTAAAAAAGCATCTCCCTTACCCCACCCGTAGCTAACCACGTGAAAACTACTTTATCATGCACATATCCGAAGCAATATACACTTATTGATATTTGTGACTCCCCCTAATCTATATATGACTAATTGTTAAGTTCTTAAATATTTTGAACTACCTCAATTTTGTAAATCTAGTTAATCACTACGATTACCTAACCTTAATACCAGTATGATCCATATCCTGTGTCATTATAGAGTAAGAACTAGTATTAATCTGCCCAAAATGCTTAGGTATACTAGTGGCCTTCTTTGTAATAATTATTTTATAATATGTAATATCTTATATGTAAAACCCACATTGTAATATTAACAGAGAAATAAAGAATCTTAATTTTTTTCTAATCATGGGCTTGGCATCCCTAGTTTGGAAGGTTCTCATTATCCATCCTATCATTTTTCTAGCAGATGAAGTAGGTACATTGCTGTGGTCTTTGAAGGTGAGATCCTCTTGACATTATCACTCCCAGGTCCTTCACATTACTTTTTTGCTCTGTTGTATACCCTGAAAGTTTTAATTTCCTCGAATTTTCCATATCTGAGTACTTGAAGTTTCTCTTCATTGAACTTCAAATAATAAGTAATACATATTTTACGAAGAGGATAAATAAGTATACAAGATACAATATAGCATATAATGAAAGTAGTTTGTTAGATTATGTATTGGTGGATAAAAGGTTGATGGGTAGGCTTCAGGATATGTACATGCTTTAGAGGGGCAACATATATATCCGATCATTATTTAGTTGTAGCTACAGTTAGAATAAGAGGTGGATGGGACAAAAGGAAAATAGCAACAGCAAGTAAGAGAGAGAGGTGAAAGTTTATAAATTAAGGGAGGAGGAAGTTAGGGCGAGATATAAGCAACTATTGGCAGAAAGGTGGGCTAATGCAAGTACGAGTAGTGGAGGGGGGGAGGTTGAGGGATGGGATAGTTTTAAAAATGCAGTGTTAGAATGTGGGACAGAAGTTTGTGGTTATAGGAGGGTGGGTGCAGGAGGAAAGAGGAGTGATAGGTGGAATGATGAGGTAAAGGGTGCAGTAAGAGAGAAAGGTAGCTTATGAGAGGTTTTTACAAAGCAGATGTGATATGAAGAAGGTCAGAGTGTATGGGGAGTAAAAGGTGAAGAGAGTGGTGAGAGGTACTCTCAACACATTTTGCCGAGAATAAATATTTTTGGAGCGAGATAAACAGGTTAAGAAAGCCTAAGGAAAGAATGGATTTATCAGTTAAAAACAGAGTAGGGAAGTTAGTAGATGGGGAGCTGGAGGTATTGGGTAGATGGCAGTATTTTGAGGAACTTTTAAATGTTGAAGGGAGGCAGTAATTTCATGCACTGTCCAGGGAGGTATAGCATCTTTTAGGAGTGAAGAGCAGGATGCGAGTGTGGGGGAGGTGCGTGAGGTATTACATAGAATGAAAGGAGTAAAGAAGTGGGGATATAGTGTTGGAGTGGTGGGTGCTTTTGTTTAATAAATGTATGAAAGAGAGGTAGGTACATAGGGATTAGCAGTGTGTATAGTTCCTTTATATAAAAGGAAGGGGGACAAGAGGCAAAAATTATAGTTGAATAAGTTCACCAAGTATACCAGGTAAAGTGTATGGTAGAGTTATTATTGAAAGAATTAGAGGCAAGACAGAGCAGGATTGAAGATGAGCAAGGAGGCTTTAGAATGGGTAGGGGATGTGTAGATCAAGTCTTTACATTGAAGCATGTATGTGAACAGTATTTAGATAAAGTTAGGGAAAGTTTTCATTGCATTTATGGATTTAGAAAAGGCATATGATATAGGGAAAGAATGTGGCAAGTATATGGAATAGGTAGGTTACTAAATGCTGGAAAAGAATTTTTATGAGGATAGCAAGGCTCAGGATGTGTAGGAGAGAGGGAGATCATTTATAAATGAAAGGTCTTAGACAGGGATGTGTAATGTCACCATGGTTGTTTAACATATTTATAGATGGGGTTGTAAAAGAAGTAAATGCTAGGGTGTTAGAACTAAATTATGGGGAATTGTGCTTTTGGCAGATTTTAAAGAAAGGTTGCAAAGGTTAGTGGATGAGTTTGGGAGGGTGTTTAAAGGTAGAGAGTTGAAAGTGAACATAGATGAGAGTAAGGTGATGAGGGTATCAAATGAGTTAAAGAAAAAATGGATATCACATTGGAGGGAGGGAGTGAATTATTTGGGAATTGACTTGTCAGCAGATGTGTTTATGAAGGACGAGGGTGTGTTGAGGTATTTGTTAAGACAAAGAAGGGAATGTACAAGAGTATAGTGATACTAATACTCTTATATGAGTGTGAAATATTAGGTGTAAATGCTGCAGCGAGGAGGCAGTGGAGAAGTGTAAGGGTAATGTGTGGTGTAAATATGCAGAGAATTCGTAGTGTGGATGTTAGGTGTGGAGCTACTAAAAGTATTAGTCAGAGAGCTAAAGAGGAGTTGTGGTGGTTTGGTCATTTAAAAAGAATGGACCAAAATAGAATGACTTGCAGAGCGTATAAATCTGTAAAGGAAGGAAAGTGGAGTAGGGTTTTCCTTCAAAAGGTTGGAGAGGATAAAGGTGGTTTTGTGGGCAAGGGGCTTGGACTTTCGGCAAGCGTGTGTGTGTGCGCACGTTTGTTACATAGTAGTGAATGGAGACAGTTGGAGTGAGAGCAGGGTAATATTTTATGAAGGGATTCAGGGAAACTGGTTAGCTGGACTCAGTCCTGGAAAGGGGATGTTGGCAGTTTGCAGGGTTATCTGAACACCTCTGCAAAGATGGTGATTATGTACCAGTGATGACGATTTTTTTTTCTTTTCGAGTCATCCTGCCTTGGTGGGAAACAGGTGACTTTTTAAATTATATATAAAACACAGCAACTAGCCAAGGACTCGAAACCATGCTGCTTTGGCCCACCTCACGGTGAGCGAAAACAAGACTAACCCACAGGACCACACAATCCTACAAGAATGATGCACTGTCATGCTAGGCGTTTTACCATAATCTGAGGACATACGGTGGTGTGGATGTCTGAGCTAATTTCATTCTACTCCGTTTGTACTAGCCCAACGAGCAGTATTTTATATTGTAACCACAAGCAAATTTGATTTTTGCCTTTTTCGCCAGGTCCCAGCAATGTTTTAGAAGTGTTGGTGCATTGTTTTATTAAAAATAAAAAGGGCTTCTGGCCGAGGTGGGAAGAAGCGGGGTTTGGGCGGCAAAAGGGAGGGGATGATCAGTAGGTTACAAAAAACAGGGGGGGGAGCAAAGTTGGGGGAAAAAGGGGTGAAGGTACAAATTTGTGAAGTAAGTCATTTTCAAAAGTCAATAAAGGGGTCAATAAGGTGGTCCATCAGCGAAAAAGGGAAGGTAAAGAGAGCAGCGGGCGAAAAAACGACACTTTTAAAGAAAATACCAGTAACCTATCTCCCGGTTTTTTAATAGATTGAATTTTTTTCCCAAAGCATAGAAACGTTTTTTAAAGGATGTGAAGGTAAAGATAACAAAATACCCAAAAAGGAACACCTCTATATGAAACTGGAAAATCATTGCTGCCGGCAGTTCTGCCTTTCATTGCCCGTTAACTGACCAGGGACCCAAAAAACAGATCTTTATGCTTGGTAAAGTGGCGAAAAATTTGGGATGGAGGACAAAATGGTGTATCAAATTTCTGTAGCCTGAAAAAAGCACAAAAGGAGTCTGAGCAACCAAATGATGAAAAGGCATAGTGCAATACAGATAAATCCCGGGAGGTCAATTCAGCAAAAAATCTACCAAAGATAGTAAATGCTCTCCGGCTGTCGGAAACATGCTGCAATCCTCCCATCAGAAGACAAACCATCTTGTACCCTGGCATGAGAATGGAGGGAAGTGGTCAAGAAAAAGAAAAGCCCCATGGACAGTTGGGCTTTAAAGGGAAAGAAAAAAACAGCTAAACACTAAATTTCCCGGGGGGTGGGAAAAGTGAATGCTACATAAAATAAAAGGTGGTATGAAGAAAAAAAAAAAATAAGGGGAAGAGAAGGGCGAAAAACAGGGGGAACAAAGAATGCTCAATATCAGTGCCCATTCTATAAATGGAAGGTTGGGAGATCATGGGTGTTAAAAAGTAAGGCAATGGGCACCCGCGCCCCGGAAAAGGGAGGGGGCGTTTCTGAAGAGCCTAAACAGGAAGAGAAAAAAGCCCCAAGGCTAAACGTAACTAGTGATGAAGGGGGTTGGTAGGTAGCGGGAGAGCCGAATAATCTGGTCACCATAATCATTTTTCATAAAATGGGGGTGGAAAATAAAAAGGGGGGGTTGGGATCACCCCCATGAAAGATGAGCAAGGAAAAATTCAGCCCGACAACCTTTCGGGGAAGGGTAAGTGGGGTTTCCACGATAACCTACGGTCAAAGAGGAAAATGCTACAGCCGGGGATGGGGGCCATAAGGTAAAAAGGATGATGGGGTGAAAGCGCTAGTGAAATTTTTTGGTGGTTTATTTGGGGAAAAATTTAAAAACCATTTTGGGTAATTTGGAAACACACGATGCTGGAAGAAACTTTGAGGTGACAGGGGTTTTGGCCCAACAAAGTCATAAAATAAGGTGCCCAAATATTTAGGAAGACTGACCAAAACCAAAGCAAGGGAGAAAAGTTTTGGGCTCAGAACACACCCCGGGGGGACACCTTCAGTTTGGATAAGCCCGGGGGAGAAACATTTTTAAACAACAGGGGAAATGTCTGCCCGTTAAAGTTCTTGGAAGGATGGGGGCCTCAGGAAGATGGGGGGTGCAAAAATTATACAGTTGTGTTGCCTTCTAAAACAAAAAATATGAAATGTGGTTATTCCAAAAGGCATTCGAACATCGATCCAAGGTAGAAAGGGGTCAGGTAAAACTCCTTTTAAAAACCTTTTGGAAAGTGGGAAAAGACTTTTTTTGTCTCTAAATACCACACAAAACGTCTTTTCCAGGCGCCCATCACTTTAAACTGCCTGGAAAGAGCAAGGGGGCGATGTGGGAAAAGGCTTATGCCCTAGTCCCTTTTGGGAAAGGAAAAAATGACAATTTCAAGCTGGGGAAAATAGGACCAAAAAGATTGAAAACATTGGACCAAGGTGTGATGTAAATGTTGAAATCAAATTGAATGGGGGCACTGCGGATCGCAACTAAATGTTGCCTCTGTTCTTGAAGGAAAAGGCAATTATCTGTTCTTTTTGAAGAAAAACCCAAGGGTGCAACTTTTGGAACTTAGAAAAAACTAGGGCAAGATGGGCCTGAAATCGGCCCAGATGTTTCCCAAATGTTTGGGAACATAAAATGGGTTTCTATATCACCCCCAAAAAGCAGAACAGGGCTGGTCAGGAGAATTTTTCCACTCAGTTTTCTTTTTTTCCGGGTGCACTCAGGGGAAGAGGGGTGATGGTGAGACAATCTCCCAAACGGAAGGCCACGGATGAAAAGGGCGATCCCGGCTTGAAAATCAAAATTCCCCCCGTTTTTGTCGGTACCCCCATCCCCCTTTAAAAGCTCAAAACACAACAAAAACCCAAGGGCACCTGAAATCCCGGGGTTTTGGGTATGAAAAAAGCTGGGTTAAACGGGGGATGAGAAGAGGAAAAATCATTTGGGGGACGAGAAAAAAACCTACTAAAAACATTTTGGGAAAAGGTTCTTTTCCCTGATCAAATTGCCAGGGAGATACGAAGATGGTGAATATAAAGGGAAGAAATGTTGGGAAATGTGCTGTCATGAAAACCGGAGAACAGACCAAAAGTTTCGGCAAAGGAAAGGTGGCGAGAATCCGGGGTAAAAAGGGGGTAACCTTTTTCATAGGGAGGGGTGAAAAACCTCTAAAATGCCAAAATGTACCCCAAAAATAAAAGGGCATTTGGGTGGTGGTAATGTAAAAAAGAAAGGCAAATCCAAAAATTTTTATTATAATAAAAGGGCCCCTAGGAGGATTTGTTTTCCATAAAAGATGTGCCGGGAGAGAGAATAAAGAAAAAGGATACCACCTGCAAGGGGATCGGGCTGCTTGTTCGGCAACGAAAAAAAACCCTGATGGGCGGAATTCAGTGGGTAGAAGGGGATTTTATTAAAGGTCCCATCGGAAAATATCTGAAGAATACAAATTATACCTGAGATGGGGAGATAATGGAATTATTTTATTCCTGTAAAAACACCCGGGGAAAATGGGAGGTAACATCTGACTACGAACCCTGAGGGGTATATTCCATTAAATAGGATGATTGGCAAAATTTAAAATCTTAAACGGAAAGGGTTTTCCCCGGGCTAGATTAAAAATCCCCATGCGGAGGCGCGGAAAAGTTCAAGCAGCGAAGGGGCGTGCGCTTAAAAAAAGGGGTTAATGGAGAAGAGAAGAAAACAGAGGGTGGATGTGTATTTATGGTTTGGTCTCTGCAAAATATTCAGAGATTTTCAAATGTTTGAATTAGGGGCCCATGGGAGAAAAATTGGGGATGGTAGGGGGGGATGAGTTTGGAAATTAATGGCTTACCAAGGTAAAAGGGGGGGGGGAACTGGAAAAAAAGTGGAAGGACAGAAAGGGCAGAAACCTGGGGGGAAGGGGGAGAAGGAAAAAACGGGGGGAAAGGGAGTAGGTAGAAAGAGAGGGTGAACCTCTACACTTGTCAAGCCAGTGAGAGGAAGACCGGTCAGAGACAGGGTAAAAAGAGGAGGTGGAGGGGAAGGAGGGGTTAAAAGGGCCTTTTTTTCTGAGAAAAGAGGCATTGGGAGGAGGTGCCAAGGTCCAGAAAAGAGTTGTGAGGGGGAAACAAAAAGGGGGGGGAACAGACTGAGGCTTAAATAGGGGGCTGGCCTGGACCAAAAAAATTAGATAAGGAGTGACTATGGGGGAGGAACCCCAGAGGGGGCTGCAAAAATGGGACCCCAGAAGTGGGAAAGTTTTTAAAACGGTGGGCTCCTTGGGGCGGAGATGAGAAAAATGCCATGGCATGAGACCGCCCCTTTTAGGTACGGTTTCCGCTCTTTAAAAGGGGCTTGGGACAGCGAGGAAGGGGGAGCCCGACAGTTGGCAAGAGGGGGTCATTCAAGACATATTAGAATGGTCATCCCCAAAAGACTGGGGGATTCGGCATGGATCTCCCTATTTGCTGAAAGGGCCCAAAAAACCCAATTTTACCTTTTGCGGGGTAGGGGTCCCTTCAACTTTCCCCTGTCCTTAAAAAAACTGAGGGTGGGGGGTTCACGGGGTCAAAAAGTTAAAAAAAGCCACATTGTAGGGATCTTCCCCCGGCAGGAAGAACATAAATGTCTACCTTTAGGTTGGGAGATCTTTTAGTTCCCGCTGTTCAGAATTCATTCCCCATGTCAAAATTTTTTTGAACTTTGGGATGGGGCAGAAAGGGTACCACTACAAAAATTGAGGGGAAAGATGTTTTCTAGTGCAGGAAAAGTATCTATATGGGAAAAAAAGAAAAATCATGGCTTAAAAATTCTTACAGTGAAATGTTGCTCTTAAGAATGAAAAAATATCTTTACCAACATGGCGTAAGTTTTCAATACTGTTAAAAGGTAGGGTTTGAAAATGAAGAATTTAGTCCATTGTGTAGTCCGAAACTGGCGTGGAGGGTGCAGGGGGATTTTTTTGAGAAGGTGGAAGTATCATCAGCGGTAATTTTCTTTGGATTTGGCGTGGACCAGGTTGGTCCCGTGGAACAGGCGCGTTAAAAAGCCCCACCCTAGGGGGAGGGGATAAATCAAAAGTCAGTCAAGACCTCGTACCAAGCGGGGGCGCACGCAAAAAGTTCTTTAAAAGGGTCAATGAGGGGGGTGAAAAAGGTGGATCAAAAGGGCCGGGAGTGGGGGTTTGGCTGGGGGTGCCATTAATTCTTTCTTTTTTTTTTGAAAAAAAAAAAAAAAAAAGGGGGGATAGTTCAGGAGGAATGAAAGGGAAAATCTCCTCCCCCTTAAATGGGGAGATGGCATGGAACCCCCTCCCTTTTCCCATCAAACCGCAACCGGGATACAACTCCATCTGCCAAAAACCCCGGGGGAAAAAGAAAGCGGAATCCCTTTACAAAAAAATCCTCCCTTGGCCCAATCGAAAGAAACCCCCCCTCGGATCCGGAGGATTGGGAAAATCCCCCCCTCCCGTTCCAGGCAACCACGCCACCACCAAAAACCTCACGGATGGATGGACCCGGGACTCTTTCCCCCACCTGGGAAAAGCGCACCTGTGGGAAAAGGTTGGGGGTAATTAGGTTCTGTCTGAGGGAAGGGGACCGAAGGAATTCTAGACCAGAGCCTCACCTGCCCAAGGCCCCGGGAAAAGGGGCATTGGGGAACCACTGGTTTATGAAACATTTATAAAATCCCAAAAGTTTTCAAATAAATTTTACCCTTTATGTGTTATTTAAACCCTTTTTGAGGAAGTTTCGTGGACCCATATATCTGCAATTGTGTAGTTTGATGCAGTGTGTCAGTTGGAATCCTGCTGTGGACATTTTATTTTCATTATTATTTTGAGGTTTTGAAAAACACACTCAAATAAATCTTTTAATCTCTTAACAACAGTATCATGCATTGGTGATTATCTACAATATCACAATATAGTACTACACAATTAATCATTAACCACGCTTTCTATCTACAGTGTCAAGGAAGTTCTTGAAATACTTTCCAAAGCAGCACACTTACCTGAGCTGGAGATTTCATAAGCTTATACTGCAAGTAGCTATATTTTAGTAATGCAGTATCAAACTCAGGGCAAGTATGATATAAACCAGGATGGTCAAAGTACTTTGAAACGAAGCCACGTTTGTACAGTCGCCTACTGATATACAAGACAGCCTAGCTAAATTCAGTAATATTTAGGCACTGCAATTTCAAGAGGTCTGGTAACAAAAAGAATATACAAAGACCATAATATTAATGAGAAAATTTTATGGAAGAACATTCACAGAGAGAAGATGATGGAAAGTGAAATGAGCAACATCCAGCTGTCATATCAATGTAAGAGGATAATGAGTTATGTGGAATGATATCAGCAAACCATCTAAATATATCAGCTGTACAATTTGTTTGGCACTGCACCTAGAAAAAATTTATTTGTGGCATGTAACACAAATTGAAAAGAAATAAAATTTATAGGATTTGCTGCAACTTTAAACCAACACTAGTGACAGCAAGGTTTAGCTAAGAGAAATTTCAGGCACACTCTTGTAAACCAGACTGTCACACAATATAAAGACTTCTTACATGCTTCCAATGACCTACTTGTGACAGCATTTTTTCCACTACAATTTAGACATCAGCTTTTTCAGGTTTATTGTGGCTGGTCGATTATACAAAATCCTCTATCTCATGTCCCTTTGAGAGACATTGCTCAAAGGTCATTATCACGAGACTTAAATATTCATGACCTCGTCTTTACCCGTCTAATCAGCTCCATATACGAGGACATGGATTAGATAGGCAAATTACATTCACAGAAGAGATCCTGTACTGCGAGGCCAGCAAGCAAGAAACGACTAATTCTAAACAGTCCTGATTTGCATATGTACAAATTCTTAAAGTACAAATTATTTCACTAATATATTTTTCTATACACTGTTTAACTCATATTCTCGAATGTGCATTCATGCAGTGTCAGCAACAGCAGACTTAGCATGGATTAGTGCCTCCTGGATATTTTTTGGGGAAGATCCAAGCTGTTCTTGCTTATGTAGTCGTCATCACAGACAGCAGAGTCCACAGAAGATTGCCAGTCTAAAGAGGTGTCTTTCCACTTTTGAGAACATTGCGCCTGTAACAGCACACCATTTGTTATACCAAATTGATTGTTACCTACATTCTGGTTATTTTCCTCAATATTAAAAGAGCATTCACTGATACCAGAATCGCTTCTCTGCTGACTATACTGGATGAGGCAGTCACAGGAGCACACCTTGGTCTTTGAGAGGGTGGTTGGAGTGGAAATTGGAGACTGGGAAGATGAGGATGGGGGTGTGTGGGGATGGTTCTCTGGGAGTGGCGAAGGCGGGTTGGTGAGGAGGGTTGTGAACTGCGACGATTGGAGGTTGGCCATTAGTCCCAGGGCACGGATAGCATTCCCAGTTTTCTAAACAAAAAACCATGCAATTAGTATCAGAAATTCCTTTTAATACAGCTATCATGGTTAATGGTAAAATTATAAGCATTAGCTTTAAAATTAAAAAAAAAAACAACAAACAGCAACAAACTCTTTTGCTTTATAGTTAAGCCAGAAATTAGTCTAGTATAACTTGGTGGCAAAAAATTTTTCTTTACTATTAAGTAAATCTTGTATTATTCAACACTTAAGCTAAATCAAAACCTATACGAACCTGCCACTTCGCCTTATTATGAATTTCTTAAGTTTGTCTGTTGACAGGACTACTTTATTCATGTCTGCTTCAGTCTGTGCTAGCCAAGGATGGTTAAAACATTCTTTGGCTGTTAGTCGTTCCTGTGTTAATAGGAATAATGAATATCAGTAAAAGTCTATACATTACTTAACAATTTTATAAATATATACAGAACTTAATTCTGAACAGTAAGATTATTACTGCATATTTATGGGCAAGTGCTAAACCTGTAGTGGTCATACAGTTCTACTGTCACATATACATTATATATTTAAATAACACATCTGCCATTTCCACTGAGTCAGGGTGACCAAAGAAAAAAACTTTCGTTATCATTCAACACTTTCACCCTCACTGATACATAATCTCTTTGCAGAGGCACCCAGATCGACAGTCACTCCAAACTGCCAATGTCCCAAACCCCTCCTTTAAAGTGCAGGCATTGTACAATGGACCCCACCTTACGATATTAATCCATTCCGAGAGCTCATCATAAGCCAAAATTTAGTTAGCAGAATTAATTTTCCCCATAAGAAATAATGGAAATCAAATTAACCCGTCAAGACCCCCAAAGTATAAAAAAAAAATTTTTCACATGAAATATTAATTTTATACACACAAACTGAAGAAGACATGCACAATTACTTTTACTAAGAATAGAATACATGACACTTACCTTTTGAAGAAGGGGTGATTGATGGGAGGAGGGGAGAGTGGGGAAGTTTTTTGTTTAAAAGGGAATCCCTTCCATTAGGGACTTAGTTGCAAGCCCTTTTCGAGTTATTTCCCCTTCTTCTTTTAGTGCCACTAGGACCAGTTTGAGATCACTGAACCTCTGTTGCACAACAAATCTGCCCCCCAGAGCTCTTACCTCCCTTCCTTTAAGATTTTCCCTAAAATGGGCCTACTTGTCATTGTCAGGTTGCCAACCAGTTGCAGCAGCTGTGTCGGGGTGATTTTCATCTGTAAAGATTTGCAGTTCAACCCACTTTGTAAAATTTCCTTAATCTTTTTTTCCAGTTCCATACTAATTCTCGCCCTTTTACCACGGGGATGGCACTAGAAGCTTTCTTGGGGGTCCAGGGTGACTTTTTGCAGTTACAGCACAAAAATACTGGGATAATGTGAAATGTACGAATGTATGCGGATGCAACTGCACTGGCTGCTTTGTAAACACTGGCGCTGAGGCCACCGTGGGCGCTCCGGGCGAATCCACGTAAGGCAAGTTTTTTTATTGTGGGGCGAGGCAAAATTTTTGCGTTCAAATGCCGTTTGGGATTTACATGTGCGATCGTTACTTAAAAATCCGTTAATAGCGGGTCCACTGTACTTCCATTTCCAGGACTGAGTCCGACTAACGTTTCCCTGATCCCTTCACAAAATATTACTCTGCTCACACTCCCAAAAGCTCATCAGGTCCCAAAACCATTTTTCACTGCCTTTCTAGAAAAGGGGAGTGTGGTGTAAATATTATGCAGAAAATTCAGGGTGGAGTTAATAAGTATTAGTCAGAGGGGGTGAAGAGGGGGGTGTTGAGGTGGTTTGGTCATTTAGAAAAATGGATCACAGTAGAATGACATGGAGAGCATTTAAATCTGTGGGAAGGAAAGGCGGGTGGGGTCATCCTGAAAGGTTGAAGGAAGGGGTAAGGGAGGTTTTGTTCGAGGGCTTGGCTTCCAGCAGGGATGCGTGAGCGTGTTTGATAGGAGTGAATGGAGATGAATGGTATTTGGGACCTGGATCTGTTGGAGTGTGAGCAGGGTAATTTGGGGAAAGGATTCAGAACCGTTATTTTATATAGCCAGACTTGAGTCCTGGAAATGGAAGTACAATGCCTGCACTCAAAGGAGTTCGGGGTATTGACAGTTTGAGGTATGTGTTGTGTTATCTTTATACGTATATGCTTCTAAGCTTGTTGTGTTCTGAGCACCTCTGCAAAAATAGTGATTATGTGTGAGTGAGGTGAAAGAGTTGAATGATGATGAAAGTATTTTCTTTTGGATCACCCTGCACGGTGGGAGACGCCGACTTGTAAAATAAATAAATAAATATATATATATATATAAAAATTATAGGGGATAAGTTTTTGAGTGTACCTGTAAAGTGATGGTAGATTTATAATTGAAAATTAAGAGTAAGAGGGAGTAGATAGATGAACAAGGAGGTTTTGGGAAAGGTAGGGGTTGTGGACCAGGTTTTTCAGTGAAAATATAAGTGAACAGGTATTTAGATAAGGCTAAAGAGGTCTTTGTGGCATTTATGGATTTGGAAATATGACAGGGTGGATAGGGGCAATGTGCAGATGTTGCAAGTGTATGGTGTGGAGGTGGTTACGAAAGCAGTGAAGAGTTTACGAGATAGTGAGGCTCAAGTTAGAGTATGTAGAAAAGGAAATTTTTTCCCAGTAAAAGTAGGCCTAGACAGGATGTGTGATGTCACCGTGGTTGTTTAATATATTTATAGATGGGGGTTTTAAGAGGAAATCGAGGTCTTGGCAGACGTGGAGTTAAGATAAAGAATCACACAGGGTGGGAGTTGTCACAGCTGCTCTTTGCTGATGACACTTTCTCTTGGGAGATCTGAAAAGCTGCAGAGATTGGTGGATGAATTTGTAGGGGTGCAAAAAGAAAAATTTAAAAGGGGAATACAGGAAAGAGTAGGGTTTTGAGGATAACAAAAGATTAGGTGATGAAAAATTGATATCAGATTGGAGGGAGAGTATGGAGGAGGTGAACTATTCAGATATTTGGGATGGACGTGTCAGCGGATGGGTCATGAAAGATGAGGTGAACCAGAATTGATGAGGAAAAAGTGAGTGGTGCACTTAGGAGTCTGTGGGACAGAGAACTCTGTCCTTGGAGGCAAAGAGGGAAAGTATGAGGTATAGTTTTACCCGCCTTATTGGGTGTGAAGCATGGGGGATGAAAGTTGCAGGAGGAGAAGGCTGGAGGCAGTGGAGATGTCATGTCTGAGGGCAATGTGGGTGTGAAAAAATTTGGGAAAAATTGTAGTTTGGAAGTTGGGGAGGGGGGACCCCAAAACTGGTCCAGGGGGCTGGGGAAAGGGGTTGTTGAGGTGGTTGGGACATGAGAGAAAGGGAAAGAAAACAGAATAACTTCAAGAGGTATCCCCCCGGGGGGAAAGGGGAAAAGGCGGGGGGCCCGGGGCCCAGGAAGGAGGGGGGGGGAAAGGGGGTTTTGGGGCCCGGGGGGCTTGGATTTGCAGGCATGCATGGCGTGTTTGAAAAGGGGGGAATGGGAGAAAAAGGGTTTTTTAAATTTTGGGCGGCTTTTTTTGAGGTGAGCAAAGTAACATTTTTTAAAAGGGGATTAAAACCCCCAAGGGGACTTGAGCCCGGGAAAGGGGGAAGAAAATTCCTGCACTCTGAAGGAGGGTGTTAAATTTGCATTTTAAAAAACGTAGTGAAAAGCCCCCCTTGGAAAGACAGTGATGGGGTGAGGGTTTGAAAGTTTTTTTTTCGGCCCCCCCTCCCTTTGGGGGAAAATTTCCCAGTTGTAAAAAAAAAAAATATATATATATATATATATATATAACACGTGGACCCCGTTTCATTTTTTTTCTTTCCCAAAAGTATGTTCATTTTCCAGTACGACGTTTTTTTCCCCCATAAGGAATATTTGAAGTAAATTAGTCCATTTGTTTTAAACATCCCTTACAAAGCACTTATATAAAAAATTAAATTTTAAGGGGTCACATTGGGAGGTGATCTTTAAAAGCGGGGCCCCTGTATATATTTTCTTCTTTTTTCAACGAAAACCGTACCCCACTGGGGGTCCCCAAAAAGAAAAAGCTTTCCTTTTAAATTTAGTAATATATACGGGAGAAGAGGTTACTGGCCCCTTCTGGGCATTTTTCCCCTTTCACCCACCGCATGGTTTCACGGAGGAAGAATTCTTTTCCACTTCCCCCCTTTGGGGATAAAAAGGAAATAAAAAAAATAAGAACTAGAAAGAAAATAGAAAAAAACCCAGAGGGGTTTTTATATATGTGCTTTACATGTATTTTAGGGGTGACCTAATGTTAAAATAGAAGTACAAGGCGTGCCTTGGGAAAACTTGCATGTTCATGGGGCAGAAAAAAACTATGAATCCTTTCCATCATAAAAAAATTACAGGCTTCTTTAATTTACTTCAGGGCCGGGAGTACCCCCTAAAGGGTTTCTGTTTTAAAACCCACCACCTATCTGTTTTATATATGCAGGGACCCCCCCCCTTTAAAGGGGATTTGAACAAAAATTTTCCCTCCCCCAATAAAAACCGTTAACCCCTGATTTTGGCCCGGGGTGTCCCCTGTGTGGCCCCCAGCGCCCTGGGGCCTGTGTTTACAAGCCAGCCAGTGCGGTCGCATCCCAAGCATACATTGGACATTTCAATTTCACAGTGTTTTTTTCCGCTTTTAACCAAAGTAAGTCATCATGGGCCCCAAAAAAACTCTTGCCAACCCCGTGGTAAAAGGGTGAAATTAGTATGAAATTAGAAAGTTTTAAAAGGGTTTTAACCTGAAACCCCTATGCCATTTGTGGAATCCATTGTCCTATTAAAGTTTAAAGGGAAATGTTGAAAAGGGGTTGAACTGAAAACCTTTATGGTGAAAATCACCCCCCCTAACACAGCTAGGCCATGCGGGACTATTACAGTGACAATTTGTGGCCCTTTTTAGGAAATTTTAAAGGGAAAAGGGAGAAGATTATGGACAGATTTGTTTGACAGAGGCCCAAAACTGCTGGTCCTAGTGACTAAAAAAAAAAGGGGGAATAACCCCAGAAAGGATTTCCCCCCTAAAGTCCTAATGAGGTTTCCCCTTCTCAAAAAAATTTTTCCCCACCCCCCTCCCCCCCACCCCATCAATCACCCCAAGATCTTTAAAAAATTAAGGCTTTATTCTTTCTTATAGAGTAGAACTGTGCATGTTTTTTATTTGTTTTAAAAATGATATTTCATGTGGTAAAATTTTTTTTCATATTTTTTGGGTGTTTTGGATTTTTGTTTTCCCATTTTTTTTTTTGGGAAAATTTAAATTTCGCAATGAAAATTTTGCCAATGGCTCTCGGGAATGGATTAATATGGATGAGTCTCAGAATTAAAATTTCAAATTCAAAGTTTATTTTTATAAGGTTACAATGTGAGTTTACAGAATTTGGTTTTGTGTGTTAAGTAGTAAAATAAAATTACAGGTGTACCATAGAACACCTACTGGCGTTTTCAGACAAAATTAAATCTTAAGTTTAAAAAAACAAAATTTGAGGTGTTGGTTTTTCAAGGGGCTTCTAGTTTTGAGTTTCAAAGTAATTTTTGGGCACATACATAGTTTCGTTTGGATTACACCCAAAATGACTAGTTAAGATTCATTATTTTGAATTGAGATTTTAACAATTTAGGTCAAATGGGTGAGTGAGGAAGTGTTAACCACCAGGTATTCAAATTATTGACAGGGGGTATGGGGGGAAAGATGTTATGGATTAATATCGGTGGTCCACTGTATGTATGTATATATATGATATATATATATATATATATATACACACACACATATACACATATAATATTTTTTCCACCCCCCATTCCATTACATACATAAAGGGGGGCCCCCTCGGTTTTTGTTTAATCCATTCCAGACCCAAATGGGCCAAAACTGAAATCCATTTTAATTTTTGGGGCTTAACCGGCCCCAGACACCCAGAACTATAAAAAAATTTTTTTTTTTAAAAATGGATAAAAGAATGAACATTACACATGACACATTTGTTGAAGGCTGTTGTTGCTGGAAGGAAGACAGGGAGGAGGGGAAAGGAAAGAGGTTATTCTTTGGAAGGGGAATGACCTTCCATAAGGACTTTAGGTACCAAGTCCTTATCCAGGGTCACTTCCCTGTTTTTTAATGCCCTTACGATCAGCTTGAGTCACTGGACCCGTTGCACAAAATATTTATACAAAGTGCTCTATTTCCATAGTCTCTAAGATTTGCCTAAAATGGGACATGGCACTGTCATTGTAAAAGTCACCAGCATGGATTGCAACAGGGTGATGTTCCTCTACAAATGAATGCACTTTAGTCCACATTGCACAAATCTCCTTAATCTTTGAAGAAGGCACCTTTTCCATCTCTCTTCCTCCTCCTCTGAAGCAATTTCCTCAGCTGTGCTTTGTGGCAGTTAGGGATGAAGCTCTTGCAGCTCATCAGTGGTTAGCTCTTCATTGTGGTCCTCCACATTGTCGCCACTCGCATCCAACCCCTTGGAATTCCCCAATGTCACAATTGATTGCACAACAGGTGTAGGGTCGACAGGGTCAGCCTCAAACCCTGCAAAATCATTCTTTTGGACACAATCTGGCCACAATTTTCCCCAAGCAGAGTTCATCATCCTGGAAGTCAGGCCTATGCAGTGGAAGATATTGAAGTGATTCTTCAAGAACTCTCTTGGGGTTAATTCAGAGTCCGAGGCTATGTCAAAGCACCTTTGAAGCATTGCTTTGGTGGACAGTTTCGTGAAGTTTGCAATGATCTGTTGGTCCATGGGCTGGATGAGAGGAGTGCTGTTAGAAGGCAAGAACTTCACTGTTACAAATCTGAATTCCTTAGACAATTGGTCTTCCAAATCTGGAGGATGAGCATTAACAGGAGGCACTGGAGTGGCAATTTATTATCCAGGAGGTATTTCTTCACACTTAGGCCAAACACTTCATTGAACCATTCCAGAAAAATTTAACTAGTGACCTATGCTAGAGTGTAAAAATTATAGAGGAATAAGTTTACTGAGTATACCAGGAAAAGTATACGGTAGAGTTATAATTGAAAGAATTAGAGGTAAGACAGAATGTAGAATTGTGGATGAGCAAGGAGGCTTCAGAGTGGGTAGGGGATGTGTAGATCAAGTGTTTACATTGAAGCATATATGTGAACAGTATTTAGATAAAGGTAGGGAAGTTTTTATTGCATTTATGGATTCAGAAAAGGCATATGATAGAGTGGATAGAGGAGCAATGTGGCAGATGTTGCAAGTATATGGAATAGGTGGTAAGTTACTAAATGCTGTAAAGAGCTTTTATGAGGATAGTGAGGCTCAGGTTAGGGTGTGTAGAAGAGAGGGAGAATACTTCCCGGTAAAAGTAGGTCTTAGACAGGGATGTGCAATGTCACCATGGTTGTTTAATATATTTATAGATGGGGTTGTAAAAAAAGGAAATGCTAGGGTGTTCGGGAGAGGGGTGGGATTAAATTATGGGGAATCAAATTTAAAATGGGAATTGACACAGTTACTTTTTGCTGATGATACTGTGCTTATGGGAGATTCTAAAGAAAAATTGCAAAGGTCAGTGGATGAGTTTGAGAATGTGTGTAAAGGTAGAAAGTTGAAAGTGAACATAGAAAAGAGTAAGGTGATGAGGGTATCAAATGATTTAGATAAAGAAAAATTGGATATCAAATTGGGGAGGAGGAGTATGGAAGAAGTGAATGTTTTCGGATACTTGGGAGTTGACGTGTCGGCGGATGGATTTATGAAGGATGAGGTTAATCATAGAATTGATGAGGGAAAAAAGGTGAGTGGTGCATTGAGGTATATGTGGAGTCAAAAAACGTTATCTATGGAGGCAAAGAAGGGAATGTATGAAAGTATAGTAGTACCAACACTCTTATATGGGTGTGAAGCTTGGGTTGTATATGCTGCAGCGAGGAGGCGGTTGGAGGCAGTGATGTCCTGTCTAAGGGCAATGTGTGGTGTAAATATTGTGCAGAAAATTCAGAGTGTGGAAATTAGGAGAAGGTGTGGAGTTAATAAAAGTACAGTGGACCCCCGCATAACGATTACCTCTGAATGCGACCAATTATGTAAGTGTATTTATGTAAGTGCGTTTGTACGTGTATGTTTGGGGGTCTGAAATGGACTAATCTACTTCACAATATTCCTTATGGGAATAAATTCGGTCAGTACTGGCACCTGAACATACTTATGGAGTGAAAAAATATCGTTAACCGGGGGTCCACTGTATTAGTCAGAGGGCTAAAGAGGGGTTGTTGAGGTGGTTTGGTCATTTAGAGAGAATGGATCAAAGTAGAATGACATGGAAAGCATATAAATCTATAGGGGAAGGAAAGAGGGGTAGGGGTCATCCTCAAAAGGGATGGAAAGAGGGGGTAAAGGAGGTTTTGTGGGCGAAGGGCTTGGACTTCCAGCAAGCGTGCATGAGCGTGTTAGATAGGAGTGAATGGAGACGAATGATGCTTGGGACCTGACGATCTGTTGGAGTGTGAGCAGGGTAATATTTAGTGAAGGGATTCAGGGAAACCGGTTATTTTCATATAGTCGGACTTGAGTCCTGGAAATGGGAAGTACAATGACTGCACTTTAAAGGAGGGATTTGGGATATTGGCAGTTTGGAGGGATATGTTGTGTATCTTTATACGTATATGCTTCTAAACTGTTGTATTCTGAGCACCTCTGCAAAAGCAGTGATAATGTGTGAGTGTGGTGAAAGTGTTGAATGATGATGAAAGTGTTTTCTTTTTGGGAATTTTCTTTCTTTTTTGGGTCACCCTGCCTCAGTGGGAGACGACCGACTTGTTGGAAAAAAAAAAGAGAGTTAGCCTTTCTTTCATAGGCTTGTATCCTGGGAGTTTACCTGGAGAGAGTTCCGGGGGTCAACGCCCCCGCGGCCCGGTCTGTGACCAGGCCTCCTGGTGGATCAGAGCCTGATCAACCAGGCTGTTGCTGCTGGCTGCACGCAAACCAACGTACGAGCCACAGCCCGGCTGATCAGGAACCGACTTTAGGTGCTTGTCCAGTGCCAGCTTGAAGACTGCCAGGGGTCTGTTGGTAATCCCCCTTATGTGTGCTGGGAGGCAGTTGAACAGTCTCGGGCCCCTGACACTTATTGTATGGTCTCTTAACGTGCTAGTGACACCCCTGCTTTTCATGGGGGGGATGGTGCATCGTCTGCCAAGTCTTTTGCTTTCGTAGTGAGTGATTTTCATGTGCAAGTTCGGTACTAGTCCCTCTAGGAGTGCCTTTTCCTCCTGCGTAATGTAGGTCCTCTTGGCAGGAGCAAGGGGATAGTAACCCCTTCTCCTGTATAAATTACTAAATTTAAAAAGAGAAACTTTCGTTTTTCCTTTTGGGCCATCCTGCCTTGGTGGGATTCAGCCGGTTTGTTGAAAATATATATGCAGTGGACCCCCGGTTAACGATATTTTTTCACTCCAGAAGTATGTTCAGGTGCCAGTACTGACCGAATTTGTTCCCATAAGAAATATTGTGAAGTAGATTAGTCCATTTCAGACCCCCAAACATACACGTACAAACGCACTTACATAAATACACTTACATAATTGGTCGCATTCGGAGGTAATCGTTATGCGGGGGTCCACTGTACTTTTATTTATTTTAGCATACATACAGAGGTACAAAAAAATACAGGTAAGAGCAGCATGCCAAAGCCACTTATATGCATAGCATTACGGTCTGGCTTAAAATTAACTTAAGATTAACTAAGCAATGATGAAATCAGTGATAAAACATTATTGTAAACAGATAACTATAAAGCACAAATGAGTATTACAAAGACAGGTCATATGGTTGCATGCATTGCTGTACATTCAGTTGAATGGAGTATTCTGTTAGGTAGTGTATTTAAAGAAATAATAAAGTTAGATTGGGTCCTAGGTTTAACATTTGTGTGATATAATTGTGAGTAACATTTAGGATATACAATTTATAAGGTTCAGTTATTCAGTATTTATTTGGTTTTGAGTGAGTAAGTGATCTTTGAGAAGAGACTTGAATTTATAAACAGGTATTGTTTCTTTTATATTTGCAGGTAATGAATTCCAGATTTTAGGGCCTTTTATGTGCATTGAGTTTTTGCATAGCGTGAGATGGACACGAGGAACATCAAAGAGTGATCTGTGCCTTGTGTTATGGTCATGTGTTCTGTTGAGGTTGGCAAGGAGATGTTTGAGGGGAGGGTTAATATCAGAGTTAAGTGTTCTATGTATGTAATAGGTGCAGTAATAAGTATGGATGTTTTGTATGGTGAGTAGGTTGAGTGTTTTGAATATTGGTGGAGTGTGCTGCCTGTAGTGAGAATTTGTTATCATTCTAACTGCAGCCTTTTGTTGGGTAATTAGTGGTCTGAGATGGTTAATTGTTGTTGAGCCCCATGCACAAATTCCATAGGTGAGATAGGGGTAAATAAGAGAGTGATAAAGGGCCAGGAGGGCTGACTGTGGAACATAGTACCGTATCTTCGATAGTATGCCTACAGTCTTGGAAATTTGTTGTATATGTGTATGAAATTTGAGTCTATTATCAAGGTGGATTCCTAAGAATTTTCCCTCTGTTAGCTTTGTGATAGGTGATCTGTTTATCGTTATGTTAAGAGGTACATCTGTAGCTCTGTTACCAAACTGAATGAAGTAGGTTTTGTCAATGTTTAGTGTAAGTTTGTTAGTCCTCATCCAGGTAGATATTTTCTGTAATTCAGTGTTTACAGTATTGGCTAGCGTGACTGGGCTCGGGTGAGAGAAGACGTATGTAGTGTCATCTGCAAAAAGTGTGGGTTTGAGTAATTGCGAAGCATTTGGTAGGTCATTTATGTATAGGAGAAAGAGAAGAGGGCCAAGGACACTTCCCTGTGGGACACCAACTGTAATTGGTTGAGCGGAAGAGCTTGCCCCATTTGCGTACACATATTGGCTTCTGTTGCTGAGGTATGACTTGAGGTAGTTGAGGGAGTGCCCTCTAATACCATAGTGTGACAATTTTACGTGGAGCAAGTCATGGTCAACTGTATCAAAAGCTTTACGTAAGTCAATGAAGATCCCCAGTGGGACTTCTTTTTTCTCTATTGCAGTGTATATATGTTCTAGCATGTGTATAATAGCATCATTAGTATTTTTATTAGGCCTAAATCCAAATTGGCAGGGGTTGAGAATGTTTTGGGAGATGAGGTAGGAGTAGATTCGTTTATGAATTAATTTTTCGAAGATTTTTGAGAGAGGGTGTAAATTGGATATTGGCCTATAGTTATTCAACTCTGTTTGGTCTCCTCCTTTATGGATCGGAGTGACCCTTGCTATTTTGAGAGCTGTAGGGAAGGTGGAGGATTCAATGGATTTGTTAAAGAGTGTTGCAGTGATTGGTGATAGTACTTGTGACACTTTTTTGTATATAAAGGGTGGTAAGGTATTTAAATCTCCTGCCTTGTTTTTTAGTGCGTTGATAATAAGGGAGACTTCGTATGGGTTAGTCGGAGCTAGGAACAGTGTGTTCAGGTAGTTGCCAGTGAGGTAGTCATTTGGTGGGGTATCTGAGCTTGGGATTTTATTGGCAAGGTTTTGTCCTATAGTGGAGAAGAAATCATTGAGTCTGTTTGCTGTTTCTGTTGGTGGGAGTTGGGGTTCATCTGATTTTGCTAATTTTATTTCGCTATTTCGTGATATCTTTTTTGTTCCCAGAATTTCTGATAGGGTCTTCCTGGTCTTTTTTATATCACCTTGTAAGTTGGATAATCTGTTCTCATAATACAATTTTTTTGCCCTTCTTATCAGGCTGGTTAGGATTGACGAGTAACGTTTTGTTTGGTCTCTGGTTATGTGACCCATTCTGTACTGTTTTTCATATCGGTGTTTTGTATTTATGGATTTGAGAATGCTGGGTGTTAGCCAGGGACTGTTCAGTCTCTTAGCTGTCATCTGTTTAGTTTTTTTAGGGCAGTGCTTGTTATAGAGGTATTGGGTCTTTTTTAGAAAATTATTAAAACATTCGTCAATATCTGTATAGATTTCTAGCTCAGTGTGCCAGTCAATGTTTGTTACTGCTGTTGTGAAGTTATTAATGGCTGCCTCATTGTGAAGTCTGAAGATGACTTTAGTAGTGTCTTGGGGTATTTTACCAAGAGCTGTTATGAGGAAAGTAGGGTAGTGGTCTGTGGTATTATCTGTAATTATGCCTGATTTTAAAGGGGATATGGTGTTGGCCCAGATGTGGTCAAGTAGGGAAACACTAGTCTCCGTAACTCTTGTAGGTTTTGTTACTGTTGGTAGCAACATGTAGTTACTCATTGTGTTTGTGAATTCAGTTACGTGTGGGTCCTGGTCTTGCAGGAGATTTATATTGAAGTCACCTGAGAGTAGTAAGTGATCTTTGTTCATGCGTGCATCAGTTATCATACTTCCTAGGTTTTGACTAAATTGGCTAATGTTTGATTGTGGAACTCTGTAGATGTTTATCACTGTGAGAGGTTTTTGTAGGTATTTGGATTTGAATTGAGCTATTATATATTCCCCATGTTCATCCCTTGTGCAAGTATTAGTGATACATTCTAGTTGGTCTGAGTAGTATATAGCTGTGCCACCCCCTTGTTGGTCTGGCCTACAGTTGTGTATGGCTGTGTAACCAGGAATGGTATAGACATCTGTAGTATCAGGCTTTAGCCAGGTTTCAGTTAGTGTAATGATGGACATATTGGCATGCAAGGAATTTAGTAATGCTAGGAGGTCATCGTAATGCTTGCTTAAAGATCTGATATTGTAGTTAAAGATAGTTATGTTGTTGTTGGCTCTGAGAAGTGCCTTTGATTGTTCTGCTGTGTAGTAATTACAGTAACTGTTTGAATAATTTAAGTCATTAAATAAGAGGTTGGTATCAGGATCAATGCTTGTAATCATAAGATTTGTAGTGAATCTATAGTTAGAATTAAGTATAAAACAAAGTAAATATTCTAAAGCTAAAAAAATAGCACCTGAATTATTTGACAAATGTAAAAATAATGAGCTAAGGTAGTTTTTTAAAGCTAAAATAAAGGAGACAATATAAAAGGGACTAAAATAATTTGTGGTGAACAATAAAGTGGTAATCAAATAACTGCACTAAGGTCTAATATAATGACTTTTGTGGAGTCTATGTTTTGAGCTAGAATGAGCTATAGTACAACTAGATTTAATCTAATAATATAAAAATACAAATTAAAAACAGCACCCAGTTTTATACAGTATATATATATATCCTAGGTAGTAGGTTGGTAGACAGCAACCGCCCAGGGAGGTACTACCGTCCTGCCAAGTGAGTGTAAAACGAAAGCCTGTAATTGTTTTATGTGATGGTAGGATTGCTGGTGTCCTTTTTTCTGTCTCATAAACATGCAAGATTTCAGGTACGTCGTGCTACTTCTACTTACACTTAGGTCACACTACACATACATGTACAAGCATATATATACACACCCCTCTGGGTTTTCTTCTATTTTCTCTATTTTCTTTCTAGTTCTTGTTTATTTCCTCTTATCTCCATGGGGAAGTGGAACAGAATTCTTCCTCCGTAAGTCATGCATGTTGTAAGAGGAGACTAAAATGCCGGGAGCAAGGGGCTAGTAACCCCTTCTTCTGTATAAATTACTGAATTTAAAAAGAGAAACTTTCTTTTTGGGCCACCCTGCCTTGGTGGGAATCGGCCAGTGTGGCCCGAAAAAGAAAAACTTTCACCATCATTCACTCCATCACTGTCTTGCCAGAAGGGTGCTTTACACTACAGTTTTTAAACTGCAACATTAACACCCCTCCTTCAGAGTGCAGGCACTGTACTTCCCATCTCCAGGACTCAAGTCCGGCCTGCCGGTTTCCCTGAACCCCTTCATAAATGTTACTTTGCTCACACTCCAACAGCACGTCAAGTATTAAAAACCATTTGTCTCCATTCACTCCTATCAAACACGCTCACGCATGCCTGCTGGAAGTCCAAGCCCCTTGCACACAAAACCTCCTTTACCCCCTCCCTCCAACCTTTCCTAGGCCGACCCCTACCCCGCCTTCCTTCCACTACAGACTGATACACTCTTGAAGTTATTCTGTTTTGCTCCATTCTCTCCACATGTCCGAACCACCTCAACAACCCTTCCTCAGCCCTCTGGACAACAGTTTTGGTAATCCCGCACCTCCTCCTAACTTCCAAACTACGAATTCTCTGCATTATATTCATACCACACATTGCTCTCAGACATGACATCTCCACTGCCTCCAGCCTTCTCCTCGCTGCAACATTCATCACTCATGCTTCACACCCATATAAGAGCGTTGGTAAAACTATACTCTCATACATTCCCCTCTTTGCCTCCAAGGACAAAGTTCTTTGTCTCCACAGACTCCTAAGTGCACCACTCACCCTTTTCCCCTCATCAATTCTATGATTCACCTCATCTTTCATAGACCCATCCGCTGACACGTCCACTCCCAAATATCTGAATACATTCACCTCCTCCATACTCTCTCCCTCCAATCTGATATCCAATCTTTCATCACCTAATCTTTTTTGTTATCCTCATAACCTTACTCTTTCCTGTATTCACTTTCAATTTTCTTCTTTTGCACACCCTACCAAATTCATCCACAAATCTCTGCAACTTCTCTTCAGAATCTCCCAAGCGCACAGTGTCATCAGCAGAGAGCAACTGTGACAACTCCCACTTTATGTGTGATTCTTTATCTTTTAACTCCACGCCTCTTGCCAAGACCCTCGCATTTACTTCTCTTACAACCCCATCTATAAATATATTAAACAACCACGGTGACATCACACACACATATATATATATATATATATATATATATATATATATATATATATATATATATATATATATATATATATATATATATATATATAGACACACACACACAGGTTTGATGCATAAAGAGTGAAGGGTAGTTCAGATTCTCTGGATGAAGGGATTAAAATATAATACAAAGGCAACACACTTACTCTTTTTGTTGGATTAGTAGAGACGTTATAAAATCTTTGGCATCATCAGTAATAGCACTAAATGCATCATCATCGAAGTCAAACTCTGCAAGAGTTATATTGGCAAACGTCTCGGCATCATTGTCACCCATGAAAGGAGACAGGCCCGATAATCTGGTTGAAAATGCAGGTTAAATTATCCATCATACAGAACTCTTATAATTAAGTAAGATGCACTGAGTCTCAACTCTTCCCAATTTCTTTCCTGAAATCTGATGCAGTAATGTTTGTCATCTAAAAGGCTTAATTTATGTGATTGTGAAAAGATTCCTAATTCAATAGGCTAGGGCTTCAATATAAGGTTAAATTACAGCATTTTGGACCTTGTAATGGCTAGTACTAATACTTGCAAGATGAAATATCATGTAATAGTTACTAGCATTATATAATTTAAAAGAAACTGAATATCTTTGCCTTACATCTAGGGCCCTCTCCTATAAAGTGGCAAGAGATGTATATTTAAAATTGACAAGGTAAAGTCACCTTTACAGAGGGTATTAATCTCCATATCACATAAGTCATTTGCTGCATCTAGTATCTACTGTAAATGAAACATGACAACTTGAATTACTAATATAACCCTCATCTTCATTTTAATAACTAAACTTTTTGGGATAATTAGGGAATTCTCCCAGTACTGTACTTTATTAATTGATGCTTTTTACAGTATAATATTCTTTCCTTGGTTAGCATTTATTTTGAGTGACTGTGGACCACCTTGAGTTTGTTTGTAAGGTGATATCTTAACCAGTCTTTAAGCATTAGAATTAATCAGCCCAAAATGCATTTGCATATTTACTAGTGTTTTTTTTGTACCTAACAATGTTTTATTACATGCAAATTACATTATCTTTGTATAGCATAAGAGAAATAAAAATTTAATTTGAATTATCTCACAGTACAGTATCTAACTCCCAAACAATCATTGGTATAGTAATTCGCAGGGTTTAGGCACTTGAAATAGAAGTCAAGCCTAAGTCATGACTAATAGGAAATTTTACATGGCTGCATTATTTTAAAATAATTTTGCTCTAATCTGTTTTATTCTGACATAAGAATGAGCACATAACTGAATCACAGTTATTAAGATGCACGTCAAGTTTCTGATTCGGAATGCACATCGCATCTTTCTAAAAAATATATTTTTCTCTTATTTTCCTTATTTTTCAGAAATTACCTATTACATTTAGGAGGGGAGTGCTAAACCCAATGGCATCATGCAGTGCCTAGGAAATGAGAGGCATTGAGGTTTGATCTAAGGAGGAGAAAAGCTCCCACTCCTTTGATCAAGAGCCCCTCACTGGCTTCAAGGAACCTCCTTTAAGGGATTAGAAATTACATATTAAAAACTATGATACTTACAAAACATAACAGATAACTCCTACAGACCACATATCTGAAGAAAATCCAATTGGTTCATAGTTAATGATTTCTGGGGCAATAAACTCCGGTGTTCCAAAGAGGACCCTGCATGGATCTTCCGGGTTAAAACGGCGAGCAAGCCCAAAGTCTATGAGCTTGATTTGATGGGATGTCCGACGTACACACAATATGTTCTCAGGCTGGGGAATACACAGTATTGGCACTTATAAATAAATGTACTTCATATAATTTTCAGAAAGGTCCAGTATAGTATGGTAAAAGTGTAAATGTAGAATCTTTTATATGGAAGAAAATTAAGTTAGGGTGCTATAGTTCACACTGCACCTGTATATGTATGCCATGCCATGATATGTATGAAATGTAAACAGAGCCTACATAACTTAAATATTTCCTTATTAATTAAAATAGCATAAATCCACATGTCACTAGGAATAGTACAAGCATTTGTGAAGTATCAGAAAATAATATCCAACTGTTTATAACTCACTTTCAAATCAAGATGCACAATAAGATTTTTATGCATGTAATCGACTCCTTCACAGATTTGTCTTACAAAGAGAATACAATCTCGCTCTGTCAAGGCAAAGTCGTCGGCCACAACACGTTCAAATAGTTCCCCTCCTGATATACTGCAATAAGTAAGTTTATGAAATAAAAAAAAAATTTATTACGTGAACATTCAAACAATGACAATTTTGTCTAAAAAAAAAGAAAATACTTTTATTTGGTTTGTATGAGATTTCTCGTCTAGTTACACTGTTCAGTAAATGCAGAATACTGTTATAGATATTCTCTGGTTCTGCTAATACTGGAAAAAAGTATACGTACACTAATATGTTATATAAAACACGGCCTACTCATATTCAAATGCAGAAATTATTATAAAGTGCTAAACCGATCAAATGCTGAAAGCCCAACAAAAAAATTTAAATTAACATTCTTACAGTCATCAACTTCTGCACATGTCCAATTTGTTAAAAATATAACCTGTTACAAGTACATAGACTGAAGCCAACTGCTTGCTATACCTTTACATTAATTCAGAGTAGTGTATGTAAATTAGCTCAAACCAAATTCTATAAGGTTCTGATTGTGTGTCAGCATTGTTATTTTTCTATGAACTTAAATTATACTAATAAATCTAGCAATTTCTTAGGAGAATGAGTTGTAAAACTAATTTAAGACCTTCACATCGAGTGATTATGCTATAAAATGAGTTGTATGCTTTGTCCAATCGACTACATTTACAGGAATAATAATACTGTATAATCAAATTAAGTACTAAATGCAAAAAGTCTTATTTCTAGTGAGCAAGACATTATCAGTATTAACAAGGCTGAATTAAAAATAATTTTTCTTGTTATTTTAACAAATGTAGTGACCGTTTGTATGTTAATTTTATGCTTGTGTGATAAGCAAATCTTGAAGCATACTGTTTTTGTCCAATCCTATCCCTGTTCTTATTTCAGCATTCCTTCATCTTCCATATTTTGTTAGGCTTATACTATCTCATATTTTGTATTGTAATTTAAGTAACTAACAGCACTCACCCTACTAGATAATTATGTATTTTTTTTTTTTTTAACATGTTTCTGTTTCCCACAGAGGCAGGGTGACCCAAAAAAGAAATGCTTTCATAAAGTTTTTCTTTTTTTACTTTTAGTAATTTATACAGAAGGGGTTACTAGCCCCTTGTTCACAGCATCTTAGTCCCCTCTTACAACACACATGGCTTATGGAGGAAGGATTCATTTCCACTTCCCCATGGAGTTATATTTTCTCTATTGTAATTTTTTATACAAATTAACATGTAATGTTTGTTTTTAAGTTCCTACTAAATATTAGACCCTTCGAGAAAAAATAAAAATGAAAATGAAATATTGTATGTAACATCAAAGTTTAAGTCTGATATAGTTTAAGTTTTGCCCTCAACAATGAGCATTTGTGAATAAGTAAGAGCATTATTAAAGTGATGTGTCATATATAATGGGAACGAGAGGAGTCACTCTTGCTACTGCGTTACTCCATCACCCTCCTTCCCTCACTAAAGGAGGGAGGGAATGCAACAGGAATGGAGGTGAAGTAGAAGAGAGGGAGTGGGAGAAAGGGGAAGAAAGAGGGAGGAAAAGAAATAGAAGAGTGACTTGAGTACTGTACTATGCACTTCTATTAATCTAATGAAAAACTAAATGAGATTGGATATGTAATATTATGGTTGGGAAACATACCCCTGAGTAGAACATGGGTATCTATGGGAAAGATAGGGTCAGAGCTCTAAACCCCTGGGTAGCAATCCTCAGGAACTCTAACATCATTAAATTGCTGTACATACATTGGGAGTCTGTATTAGCATACAAGCTACCCAATGGTACTCTACATAATTAACCAATCGTTTCCATACTTCAGCTGTTAAAAGCAAACTGCTCATATTAAACAAGCAACTTTTTTAATGATCAATTTCCTACTTGGGTTCAAATGACTGAGCCAAAATAAGGGCAGATAAATTCACTTCATGCCTTGGGTAAGTGCAAATAAAAAAAAATAAAAAATCTTTAAACATACATACATGGATATTACAATGAATGAGTTAAAAGTCTGCACGAGTACAGATCTAATGCAGCTCTGGGATTATCACCTTTATGTTCTAAGTAAAGTTCCTTGTTATGAAAAGCATTTCATTCAGACCTACTTAATACTAGTGCACATATTTAGACAAGAATCATAATGCATAATTAGAGCAAAAATATTTTCTACAAGCGGTTTAAATTACAATGGTGAGGTAGCAACTGAATAAGTTACGAGTTTAAACTGGACAGAGTAAACATCAATGTTATGATTATAAACATTATGAAGTTCAGTATTTTTTTTTTTAAGTTATTGGAAACTAAAGTTTTTTAATTCTTCAAAGAACAATGTTCCAAATTTTTGGTTCTTTGATTTGCTTCAAGATTTTGTTGGTCTTACACATGGAATATCAAAGAGAGAGATTTATTTCTGTTGTCTTATACATGTTGCAGCTCAGGGTTAATATCTGTATTGAGTGTTCTGCATGTAATAGTGTAGTAGTAGTAGTATAGATGCTTTACATATGAAGTTCAAATCTCTAAATACAGTGGACCCCCGGTTAACGAACTTTTTTCATTCCAGTAGTATGTTCAGGTGCCAGTACTGACCGAATTTTTTCCCATAAGGAATATTGTGAAGTAGATTAGTCCATTTCAGACCCCCAAACATACACGTACAAACGCACTTACATAAATACACTTACATAATTGGTCGCATTTGGAGGTGATCGTTAAGCGGGGGTCCACTGTATTAGGGATGATTGGTGATGTTTGGAATGAGATTGAGTTATTATTCTAATGGTAGAGATTTGTTGGTTTATGACTGGCTTCAGATGATTTACTGTTCTAGAACCCCATATGCATATACCATAGATGAGGCAAGTATAACCACTGCCAATATATTGTAAATATACTTAAAACTAGTTACTAAATTGACAAAAATCGCTTACTATTCCATAACCATAACCATTTCTCTTTGTTGCTCATATGCTGCTAGAAGTTGAAGAAGTTTTGGATGCCGCAGAGAATTCATGATATCTATCTCCTCACGAACCTGCAAGACCAATGATAGTCATTACTGAAGTTTAGGTACACAGTTCAGTATTTGGGTTATGGTAATCACTTACTGATATAGCACCAGTCATTATATTAATTTTGAGCACAAGTGGTAATAATGATCAGATTGCATGTAATGGGATTACAGATAATAATAATATACACTACACCATTACCTTTTCTTTTTCCCTAGCATTTCTGGACTTTATAATTTTTGCAGCTCTTCTTGTACCATTAGCTTTCTCTGTTACTCTGTACACAATTCCAAAACGACCTTTTCCTACTTCCTCGTGCATGCTATACTTCTTATCAAAAAGATTACCAGGTTCAATCTCAACATTCAACGGTGCAAATGCAGTTTCATGATCTACAAAGAAAGAATTGCATACAAATACAAGTTGTATCCATTGCATGTTGGGTCATAAAAAACTATTTAATGAAATTTAATTATCCAGACAAGTACTGTAATAATAAATCACAGTTGGCATAAAATCAGTAAATTTTTTAAACTATTCAAATCTCTGTGTCTGACAAACACACGTTAAACCATACTTTCTGACATCTATGTTTGGTAAAGATTTATCAGTCATATAATAGCTAATATGTAAACCAAGAAAAAATGAGACAGTTTAAACATTGTAAATGGCAAGTATATTAATGGTAAATTACCTTCAGGCTCAGGCTCTTCCTCATCAACAGGGTCACTAGTGGTGACTGGAGTGGAGGGCTTCGAGGGCTCTGACACCCCATGCACATTCTGGGCTCGCACACGAAACTCGTATTGGCAGTTTTTCTCCAGGCCCCGCGCAATGTATGATGTTGAATGGCACCTAAATTGTAAATTTTCATACAAAATATCTGATATACTTTTAACTGAATATATTCATATATCACGATGTCTAAATTTCAGCCACTCAGTGTAGCTTACTAAACACAAGTTATTAACTAGACAGGAGGATATTTTATTACAAAAAAGCACAAGTCGCCCAGTCTATGGTGAGCTTAAGGTATCAAAGGTAAGCAACTGCAGGTACTCAACAGTATATGATACTTTAAAATTAGAACCACCATTAACTAATAAAAAAATTTCTTCAGGGGATTTTTAGATATCAGCATATAAAAATATTATACCTTACATTCATTCTTTGCAAATAACAAGAATGAAGTTAAGCTCTGAAGTAAGATTAAACAATTCCAAACCAATTTTCAACTAATTTATCCCTGTAAAGTTAATGGTACAAGATTACATAGGAGAAAGTCAGGCTGCTTCTTATGTTTTATGCAGTATTGTGTAAAATCAGGTCTTGCAGAAACAAGCATTTGAACTGTCACATCTTTGCTAATTTTATATAAAAAATTAAGATTTGAAGACAGCTTTGGATGTACAGATTTTAAAATAAGTTTAATTTCATCACACTGGTGGGATTATTATTTATGGTACTTTCAGTTATTAAGAATGCCAGAACTTAAAAAAAAAATTATCATTTTTTTTGATATCCCTAGACAATGAGCACTATGGATGAGCTCCAGTAACAGCATTGAGCAAGAACATGCACTCACACTGAACCTAGGACAAAGGACCCATTCTTTTAAGAAAACTATATACAAACCACCCTTGCTCTTCCCTAATATGCACAAAGTAATTACTGTACATGCAATATGAAAGACAATTTAGTAAAATTTTAATTTTCAAATTCAAAATCCATTTGTACAAAATTGGATGATATTACATAAATCACATAAAGCCCCTTTATTATGCAAAGCATTTTGGGCAAGCTTAAACCTAACTTACATCTAGAAGGATTATAATATTTTACATACACTTATAAGACCTTAATAATATTCACAGTAAAAATAAATTCAGTATGACTCAAATGTATATGATGGTGATAAAATAATAGCAATGTACATGAGAATAAGAACACTTAGATTGTACTATATTAAAATTATTGTTACTTCAAAATAAAAATCTTGATAAAAATTGCAATAAGAGTGAAACTAGTTGACTGAATTAATACAAAATATGATGAGAACGTATATGCCTATGTAATTACGTATATATGAAAGAAAACTTGGGAGAACAGGGACAGTATTGGATGACAAACAGGGTTTCAGTATTTGTTTGACATAATAAATTGCAGTTAGGATCACATTATTGTATGGAGGTGCTTTTAAATACATAGTAGCTTTGAAGTGGCTAGCAGATAGGGAACCTCTGGAATCTTCAGGTCCCTTTTTGCACATTGAGTTTTTGCACAGGTTGAGCTGGACACAGGGAAGAGATTTTGGTGTACAGTCTTATGCCTGTGTGTTTGGTTGCAGCTATCAAGAAAGTTTCAGAGTGGGATAAATATTAGAACTGACTGTTTTATCAGGGATGTGATTAAGAATAAAACTTCTTAGTAAGTAACTAACCCATTGATAAGGGTGTACCATTCATGTTGACCAGACTTGCATGCCTCCACTGTGTAACCAGTTACCACTGATCCACCATCATAGGTGGGCCCATACCATGACAGGGTGACTGAGTCAGCTGTTACTTCACTGTGGTTGGGTTTGTCAGCAGGAGGTTCAGGGGCACCTACAACACAAATCATTTTTTTTATTCTCATCTACAACATACAGTTTATGCACCCAAAACAGGAGCGAGTAACAACCCAAATCTACTTATGAAGATGAAGTTTCTATAGTATCTCGTTTAGGTATCACATGATCCAGAAGTATCAATCATTTTAAATTAACTATAATTTATGTGGTAAACTCATCATTCAAATAAAGATAGTAATTTCAGAATTTGTTTACAAAAAAGAATTTATCTGACTAAAATGTAAGATGTGAAAAGAGAGAGAGAGAGGGGGATTGATAGATTACATTTTCTAAGACTGTAGGAAGGCATTTGATACTGTATGCATGAAGGTGGGCCAAAAACATGAGATTCAGGTGGGAACAACAGGGAATGTACTCCAATGAATTACTGTCTTTAGCAAGGTAAGCAAAGAGTGACTGTTGGGTAAGAGATGTCAGAATGAGGAAGAGTAACTATCAGGGTTAAGCAAGGGTCCATGTTAGTACAAGTAATGGGGAGAATAAAAACAGATGAGGACAGGGAAAGGCTCCAAAGGGATCTGGACAAATTGATAAAAAAAAAATGATTAGATAAGTGGTTGCTTTAATTCAACCCCACTAAACACAAGGTCATGAAGATAGGGAAGGAGCAAGACCAGAAAATGGGGATAACTAGAGAAACAGAGGCTGCAGACTTTACTCAGAGAAACCTAGAGGTGAGCATAGTGCCCAGCATAACACCAGACTCGCATCAGCCAAATAATCTCTGCAGTCAATGCTAGTCTGGCAAAATATAGAGTAGCCTTCAGGAATCTAAACAGAGCAATTCTCTACCATTAATATAACATACATTTGGCCCATTTTAGAGTATGTGGCACCAGTATGGAATCCACACCTAAAAAAGCATTTTAAGAAACTGGAGAAAGTGCAGAAGTATGCAATAAGGCTAAGGGGTTGAGCTATGAGGAGGCTAATGGCAACAGAAAAAACAATGAAGGGCAGAATAATCAGTACATAACATACAAAATAATCAAGGAAATTGATAAGGTAGGAAGAGATAGGGTGTTTGAGAGGCGAGAAATATGAACTCGGGGAACAGCTGTAGTTAGTCACAGACGAGCCACAATGATGGTTGGAAGTATTTCTTCAGTCTCAGAGTGGTCGGGAAGTGGAATGATCTGGGTGAAGAAATGATAGAGGCAAGCTTCACACAGAGTTTTATAAGAAGGTATGATAGGGCCCATACGAGTAACAGAGAATGAATCCAGAGAGAGAGACAAGTTAAGAGAAAGTGTCAGGATCTGAGAACTGACATGTGCACATGCATGTATATGTACACCCACACACACACAGATCCTGCCCCCCCCACACCCATACATTTCATTCTGGAAAAATACACCGACTTTGCTCTCTGTAAATAAAGCATTACTGTGTGTGTGTGTGTGTGTGTTAGTTACCATTTTGTTACCATTTTGTCCTAGGCACATGTCGATTAGACACTAGGCCTGTTGTGTGTGTAGGTGTGTGTGTGTGTAGGTGTGTGTGTGTAGGTGTGTGTGTAGAGGTGTGTGTGTGTAGGTGTGTGTGTGTGTAGGTGTGTGTGTGTGTGTAGGTGTGTAGGTGTGTGTGTAGGTGTGTAGGTGTGTGTGTGTGTGTGTAGGTGTGTGTGTGTGTAGGTGTGTAGGTGTGTGTGTGTGTGTAGGTGTGTGTGTGTGTGTGTGTGTGTGTGTAGGTGTGTACTCACCTAGTTGTACTCACCTAGTTGAGGTTGCGGGGGTCGAGTCCGAGCTCCTGGCCCCGCCTCTTCACTGATCGCTACTAGGTCACTCTCTCTGAACCGTGAGCTTTATCATACCTCTGCTTAAAGCTATGTATGGATCCTGCCTCCACTACATCGCTTCCCAAACTATTCCACTTACTGACTACTCTGTGGCTGAAGAAATACTTCCTAACATCCCTGTGATTCATCTGTGTCTTCAACTTCCAACTGTGTCCCCTTGTTACTGTGTCCAATCTCTGGAACATCCTGTCTTTGTCCACCTTGTCAATTCCTCTCAGTATTTTGTATGTCGTTATCATGTCCCCCCTATCTCTCCTGTCCTCCAGTGTCGTCAGGTTGATTTCCCTTAACCTCTCCTCGTAGGACATACCTCTTAGCTCTGGGACTAGTCTTGTTGCAAACCTTTGCACTTTCTCTAGTTTCTTCACGTGCTTGGCTAGGTGTGGGTTCCAAACTGGTGCCGCATACTCCAATATGGGCCTAACGTACACGGTGTACAGGGTCCTGAATGATTCCTTATTAAGATGTCGGAATGCTGTTCTGAGGTTTGCCAGGCGCCCATATGCTGCAGCAGTTATTTGGTTGATGTGCGCTTCAGGAGATGTGCCTGGTGTTATACTCACCCCAAGATCTTTTTCCTTGAGTGAGGTTTGTAGTCTCTGGCCCCCTAGACTGTACTCCGTCTGCAGTCTTCTTTGCCCTTCCCCAATCTTCATGACTTTGCACTTGGTGGGATTGAACTCCAGGAGCCAATTGCTGGACCAGGTCTGCAGCCTGTCCAGATCCCTTTGTAGTTCTGCCTGGTCTTCGATCGAGTGAATTCTTCTCATCAACTTCACGTCATCTGTGTGTGTGTCTGTGTGTGTGTGTGTGTCTCTGTATATGCGTGTGTATGTCAGTTGTGTCTGTATATGTGTGTGTATGTTACTTATGTCTGTATATGTGTGTGTATGTTAGTTGTGTCTGTATATGTGTATCTGTGCGTCTGCGAGTACGTGCGAGCGTACGTGTACACGTGTGCGTGCAAGAGAATTGCCGTGCATGCAATGACCTGCTTCCGGTGCGATATTTTGTATTTTTTGGCAAATTAGTGAACACATTTTGTCATGCTGTTGTCGTGCTTTTGTGTGTGATGATAGAGTTTTGTGTGCGTGTGTGCGTGTTGTTTGTATGTGTATGTCCTCACCCATTTTTAGCTGCAGGGGTCGTGTACTCACCTATTTGTGGTTGCAGGGGTCTAGTCATAGCTCCTGGCCCTGCCTCTTCACTGATTGCTACTAGGTCCTCTCTCTCCCTACTCCATGAGCTTTATCATACCTCGCCTTAAAACTATGCATGGTTCCCGCCTCCACTACGTCACTTTCTAGGCTATTCCACGGCCTGACTACTCTATGACTGAAGAAATACTTCCTAACATCCCTTTGATTCATCTGAGTCTTCAACTTCCAATTGTGACCTCTTGTTTCTGTGTCCCATCTCTGGAACATCCCGCTTTGTCCACCTTGTCTATTCCGCGCAGTATTTTATACGTCGTTATCATGTCTTCCCTGACCCTCCTGTCCTCCAGTGTCGTCAGTTCGATTTCCCTCAACCTTTCTTCGTAGGACAATCCCCTTAGCTCTGGGACTAGTCTTGTTGCAAACCTTCGTGTGTGTGTTAGTTACCATTTTGTCCTAGGCACATGTCGATTAGACACTAGGCCTGTTTTATCGGTGTGTGTGTGTGTGTGTGTGCGCATGCGTGTGTGTGTGTGTGCATGCGTGTGTGTGTACTCACCTATTTGTACTCACCTATTTGTGGTTGCAGGGGTCGAGTCCTAGCTCCTGGCCCCGCCTCTTCACCGGTTGCTACTAGGCCCCCTCTCTCCCCGCTCCATGAGCTTTATCAAACCTCGTCTTAAAACTGTATGTTTCCTGCCTCCACTACGTCATTTTCTAGGCTGTTCCACTGCCTTACAACTCTATGACTGAAGAAATACTTCCTACTATCTCTCTGACTCATTTGTGTCTTCAACTTCCAATTGTGGCCTCTTGTTTCTGTGTCCCCTCCCTGGAACATCCTGTCCTTGTCCACCTTGTCTATTCCACGCAGTATTTTATATGTCGTTATCATGTCTCCCCTGACCCTCCTGTCCTCCAGTGTCGTCAGGCCGATTTCCCTTAATCTTTCTTCATAGGACATTCCCCTTAGCTCTGGAACTAACCTTGTTGCAAACCTTTGTACTTTCTCTAGTTTCTTGACATGCTTTATCAAGTGCGGGTTCCAAACAGGTGCTGCATACTCCAGTATGGGCCTGACATACACGGTGTACAGTGTCTTGAATGATTCCTTACTAAGGTGTCGGAATGCTGTTCTCAGGTTTGCCAGGCGCCCATATGCTGCAGCAGTTATCTGATTGATGTGTGCTTCCGGAGACATGCTCGGTGTTATACTCACCCCAAGATCTTTCTCCTTGAGTGAGGTTTGCAGTCTTTGGCCACCTAGCCTATACTCTGTCTGTGGTCTTCTGTGCCCTTCCCCTATCTTCATGACTTTGCATTTGGCAGGATTAAATTCGAGAAGCCATTTGCTGGACCAGGTGTCCAGTCTGTCCAGGTCTCTTTGAAGTCCTGCCTGGTCCTCATCAGATTTAATTCTCCTCATTAACTTCACATCATCTGCAAACAGGGACACTTCTGAGTCTAACCCTTCCGTCATGTCGTTCACATATACCAAAAATAGCACTGGTCCTAGGACCGACCCCTGTGGGACCCCGCTCGTCACAGGTGCCCACTGTGATACATCATTACGTACCATGACTCGTTGTTGCCTCCCTGTCAGGTATTCTCTGATCCATTGCAGTGCCCTTCCTGTTATATGCGCCTGATGCTCTAGCTTCTGCACTAATCTCTTGTGAGGAACTGTGTCAAAGGCCTTCTTGCAGTCCAAGAAGATGCAATCAACCCACCCCTCTCTCTCTTGTCTTACTTCTGTTATTTTATCATAAAACTCCAGAAGGTTTGTGACACAGGATTTGTGTGTGTGTGTGTGTGTGTGTGTGTGTGTGTGTGTGTGTGTGTATGTGTGTGTGTGTGTGTGTGTGTGTGTGTGTGTGTGTGTGTGTGTGTGTGTGTGTGTGTGTGTGTGTGTG
>NC_091307.1:13977332-14012332 GCF_038502225.1 Cherax quadricarinatus
TAGCGATAGGATAGGCCTACACAGGACAATAAAATTGAGGTCAACTAGAAACTACAGTAAAGAAACACTGGTAAATAGGCTACACAATTGTGACTGGACAGAGATAACAAGTTGCACGGACGTAAACGATGCCTGGGAAAAATTCAAAACAATGTTCACTACCATCCTTGATAATACTGCACCAGTTAAAGAGGTTAGGATTAAACGAAGAACTGAACCCTGGATGACTACTGAGATATTAGATAATATGAAATTCAGAGACCAGCTGCTAAAAAGATTTAAAGCAAACAGACAGGATATTGCAGCACTAAATGAATTCCAAAGGGTGGGGAACAGAGTACAGAGACTTATAAAAGGAGCAAAGGCAAAGCCCTATTGCTCCAAAATTGAAGAGTATAAGCATAACTCCAGAAAGCTCTGGCAACAGCTAAAACAGTTAGGGTATAGCCATAAGCCAGTAGATAGGTCTAACATAGTACTCACTATCGATAATGAGGTATG
Source organism: Cherax quadricarinatus (assembly GCF_038502225.1). Taxonomy (NCBI): domain Eukaryota; kingdom Metazoa; phylum Arthropoda; class Malacostraca; order Decapoda; family Parastacidae; genus Cherax; species Cherax quadricarinatus. The sequence goes on from NC_091307.1 coordinate 13,977,834, forward strand.
CCACGAAACATCTAAGGTGGCAAATTGCTTTAATTCCTACTACACATCTGTTGCATCAATAGTAAGTAAACTACCAGCTGCATCAAATACCTTTAACACAGACTCTGATAAGTTTCAAACATACTATACCAATAAAGGGGTAACCCCAAACAGTTGTCAACTAGTAAGTGTATCTCATGACTTCATTCAAAAAGAACTAAGCAGGTTAAACCCAACTAAGAGAACAGGCCCTGATAACATCCCGTCTAAGTTCCTAAAAGATGGTGCTTCTGAACTGTCAATCCCTATTGCTCACATAATAAATCTATCAATCACCACTAATACCGTACCAGAGGGGTCCAAGGAGGCCAGAGTTACTCCTATCTTCAAGAAAAATAGTAGGTCTGATGTCAGCAACCATAGGCCTGTTAGTATACTCAGTATAATATCTAAAATTCTAGAGAGGGCAGTGTACTCTCAAGTAGTTAAGTATCTTAATGACAACAACATTCTCCATAGCTATCAATCGGGCTTTAGAAGATCCTACTCAACCGACACCTCCCTAATTAATCTGATGGATTACCTGAGAACTGAAATGTCAAAGGGGAACCTCATAGGTATGGTAACCTTAGACCTGCAAAAGGCCTTCGATACTGTCAACCACAATATATTATGTAAAAAACTTCAAGCTATCGGTATAGGTTCTGTAGACTGGTTTAAGTCCTACCTTAGCAACAGGAGACAAATAGTCAAAATCAACAAAACGGAGTCAGAACCCCTGCCAATAACATGTGGAGTTCCCCAAGGTAGTATTCTGTGTCCCTTATTTTTCTTATGTTATGTCAATGACATGCCTATCAGTGTCAAGTGCAAACTCCTACTGTATGCAGATGACAGTGCCCTGTTAGTGTCAGGTAAAGATCCACAAGATATAGCTAATGTTTTAACACTGGAACTGGAGTCCTGCAGCAAATGGTTAGTAGACAACAAACTATCATTACACCTCGGGAAAACTGAAGCCATTCTCTTTGGCACGAAACATAAACTGAGAAGGGTAAATAATTTTAATGTTCAGTGTAATGGGGAGCCCATCACTTTGGTTTCTTCAGTAAAATATCTGGGAATCCCCTTTGACCCATGCATGTCAGGAGAATTGATAGGGAACAGTGTAGTAAAGAAAGCGAATGCCAGACTGAAGTTCCTGTATAGACAAGCACAGTGTCTACCTAGTGAGGCTCGCAGGACCCTATGTCTAGCCCTTATACAATGCCATATGGATTACGCTTGCTCTTCATGGTACTCTGCCTTGACAAAAAAAACTGAAAGATAGACTGCAAATCACCCAGAACAAAATCGTAAGATTCATCCTGGGGCTGGGACCAAGAGAACATGTAGGCCAGGATGAATTACAACAGTTGGATATGCTGAATGTTGAAGACAGAGTAAAACAACTGAAGCTAAATCATGTTTATAAAATTGCTCACAAACAGTGTCCAGAATATCTTGCTGTCAATTTTGTCAAGGTTGGGAACCAAAGCAATCATAGTACTAGGGGGAGAGAGCACAACTTTGTAGTACCCACAGTCATTGGCCAGGCTTCAAACACCTTTTATTGTACAGCAATAAAGGAATGGAACAGACTACCCGCACATGTCAAAGCCAGTCATAGCATGAACCAGTTCAAGAAGAGTGCCAAAAGGTGTCTGATGAATGTAACTACAGAAAGGGAGGGGAATGATTTTCTATTCTTTTAGCTAACAAACGTGTAAATTTTACCTTATTCCTAGTAATGACCCTCGTATTGTAGATAGTCTTAATGACCCTCGTGTAGTAGATAGTCTTTTTAGTATAATAATATGTTATCTTCATTATAGAATAATAATATTATAACCTTTATATTATAATAAGGTAAAAGGACCCCAATGGAAATAAGTCACTCTGTCTGACTTTTTGGGGTTATCCTAGGTTCTCTACACATATGCTGCTATGTATGATAATTCTATGTAACTGTATTTGTGTATAACTGAATAAACTTACTTACTTACTTAGCCCCTTACACCTCTCCCGCCCCCCAACACTCACTTCCCCCAAATTGAAATCTTGGCTGCACTATTGGCAGTGCTGCACATTAGTCTAGGTCACTAAGCAGTTATAGCAGATTATGACATATCACCCTGAGGACTTCATGAAAAATTAATTTTCATATAATTTTATAAACATTAAGTCACACCTACATTGGAAATTTTGCTTTTTATAAGTCAGCAGTTTTAGGGCAGTTTTCTCTGCATGGTGAGTTACCTTCTTGAGCCAGGACACAACAGGTTCTGGCTTCCCAGTGAAGGTGGCAGTAAGTGTGGCTGACTGGCCCATAAGCACTGTCATATCCAGTGGCCCTTGCATGATCTCTGCTCCAGACTCTTCCTCCTCCTCGTCTTCCTCCTCTTCTTTTTCTTCCTCCTCCTTTTTGTTGTCCTCCTCCTCCTCTTTGTTTTCATCTTTCTTTGTGGTTTCTTCTTCCACATTGATTTCATTTTTCTCATTGTCTTCAGCTTCCTCACTGTTGTCCTTCTCTTGCTTGGCTGTTGTCATGTCCATACTTTGTTGTGTGCTTAGTGTGTCAATCTACAAAAAGCCAATAAAAGAAAACAAATTTTCATCTTCCTAGGTAACACTGTTTAAAAATATTCTGCATAACCAGTTTCATGAAACTCTCAAAACAAAAATGACAGAATCACAGACCTGTAAGCGATCTTTATTGGTGTTGTGGTCATATTCCAATTCACTGACATTGGAGAGTGAGCTGCTGCAGCCACTGGCAGAATCTCTGAGGCTAGTGCTACCATAGGCAGAGTCCACACTACCTGTGGCTAAGTTGGTTACCTGCAAACACATTTAAAGTGTTACCCTCATGTACTCCACTTCATTCTATAAGTCTCATATGTTAGAAATAAATTACAAAGTATTTATTACAGATTTAAGACTTGGAAAGGCAATAATTAATTTAAGAACATAAGCAATATGTTGGGAACTTCAGGTATGGTACTATACTCAAGCTGGTACAAAAGATGCTGTTCAAAACTGATTGTGAACCTTGACACACCAACTGTAGCTTATGTATCAAAAACACAACAGTGCAATGAACATTAGAGCAGTTTAATCACTATCTGGAGATTATTGGCTGCATTACAATAATGTCAAAACTATACCCCCTTATAAACAACATTCAATTTACACAAGGACTAAGGAATTCATTATAATTAAAGGTTAGCTAATGTACTCAGGTCTAAACCTCCAGCCATCACAATTATACAATTACTGCACATGTAGCATGGAGGAAGTGGATGTATTTAGATATTTCGGAGAGGCCATGTCAGCAGATGGTTCGATGAAAGATAAGGTGAACCATAAAATGAAGGTAAAAAAGGTGAGTGATGTGTTGAGACAACTCTGGAATGAGAAGTTTATCTAAGGAGGCAAAACAGGGAATGTACCAGAGTATACTAGTATCAACTCCGAATGTAAGACACGGGTTTTGAACACTGCAGCAAGGAAGTGACTAGAGGAAGTGGAGACATCATGTTTAAGAGTAATATGTAATGTGAATATTATGCAGAGTATTTGGAGCTTACAAATCTCAAAAATCTCCATGGAAAAGTGGAACGGAATTCTTCTTCCACAAGCCATGTGTCTCATAAGAGGCAACTAAAATGCCAAGATGAAGAGGCCAGTGGCCCCCCTTCTTCTGTATTACTAAATTTAAAAAGAGAAACTCTCATTTTTCTTTTTAGGTCACCCTGCCTCTGGGATATGGCCAGTTTGTTGGAAGAAAAAAAAAAATCTCAGAGACAAGGTTGGAGGGGTAGGGGTCATTCCAAGAATGGCAGGAGGGGGGGGGGTAAAAAGAGGCTTCAAGTTTTAGGCAAGTGTGTTAGAAGTACCCAAGACAAATAGTTTGTATCCGAGGTGCTGATGAAGTGTGAACAAGGTAACATTTATGAAGGGATTCAGGGTGTGAACAAGGTAATGTTTATGGAGGAATTCAAGAAAACTGGTTAGCCAAATTTGAGTCCTTGAGGTGGGTAGAAGAGTGCCTGCACTCTGAAGGATGGGTGGAGATGTTGCAGTTGGAAGGTAATCTGAATTGTGATGTCGGCACACTTCTGGAAAAACAGCAGTTGAATGAATGAGTGAATGTTGTTTTCTTTGGATTACCCTGCTTTGGAAGACAACTATTGATGTTTATATATTGAAATGTATATGTTATATATATATATATATATATATATATATATATATATATATATATATATATATATATATATATTATTTTTTTTATTATTATCGCACTGGCCGATTCCCACCAAGGCAGGGTGGCCCGAAAAAGAAAAACTTTCACCATCATTCACTCCATCACTGTCTTGCCAGAAGGGTGCTTTACACTACAGTTTTTAAACTGCAACATTAACACCCCTCCTTCAGAGTGCAGGCACTGTATTTCCCATCTCCAGGACTCAAGTCTGGACTGCCGGTTTCCCTGAATCCCTTCATATATGTTGCTTTGCTCACACTCCAACAGCACGTCAAGTATTAAAAACCATTTGTCTCCATTCACTCCTATCAAACACGCTCATGCATGCCTGCTGGAAGTCCAAGCCCCTCGCACACAAAACCTCCTTTACCCCCTCCCTCCAACCTTTCCTAGGCCGACCCCTACCCCGCCTTCCTTCCACTACAGACTGATACACTCTTGAAGTCATTCTGTTTCGCTCCATTCTCTCTACATGTCCGAACCACCTCAACAACCCTTCCTCAGCCCTCTGGACAACAGTTTTGGTAATCCCGCACCTCCTCCTAACTTCCAAACTACGAATTCTCTGCATTATATTCACACCACACATTGCCCTCAGACATGACATCTCCACTGCCTCCAGCCTTCTCCTCGCTGCAACATTCATCACCCATGCTTCACACCCATATAAGAGCGTTGGTAAAACTATACTCTCATACATTCCCCTCTTTGCCTCCAAGGACAAAGTTCTTTGTCTCCACAGACTCCTAAGTGCACCACTCACTCTTTTTCCCTCATCAATTCTATGATTCACCTCATCTTTCATAGACCCATCCGCTGACACGTCCACTCCCAAATATCTGAATACGTTCACCTCCTCCATACTCTCTCCCTCCAATCTGATATTCAATCTTTCATCACCTAATCTTTTTGTTATCCTCATAACCTTACTCTTTCCTGTATTCACCTTTAATTTTCTTCTTTTGCACACCCTACCAAATTCATCCACCAATCTCTGCAACTTCTCTTCAGAATCTCCCAAGAGCACAGTGTCATCAGCAAAGAGCAGCTGTGACAACTCCCACTTTGTGTGTGATTCTTTATCTTTTAACTCCACGCCTCTTGCCAAGACCCTCGCATTTACTTCTCTTACAACCCCATCTATAAATATATTAAACAACCACGGTGACATCACACATCCTTGTCTAAGGCCTACTTTTACTGGGAAAAAATTTCCCTCTTTCCTACATACTCTAACTTGAGCCTCACTATCCTCGTAAAAACTCTTCACTGCTTTCAGTAACCTACCTCCTACACCATACACTTGCAACATCTGCCACATTGCCCCCCTATCCACCCTGTCATACGCCTTTTCCAAATCCATAAATGCCACAAAGACCTCTTTAGCCTTATCTAAATACTGTTCACTTATATGTTTCACTGTAAACACCTGGTCCACACACCCCCTACCTTTCCTAAAGCCTCCTTGTTCATCTGCTATCCTATTCTCTGTCTTACTCTTAATTCTTTCAATTATAACTCTACCATACACTTTACCAGGTACACTCAACAGACTTATCCCCCTATAATTTTTGCACTCTCTTTTATCCCCTTTGCCTTTATACAAAGGAACTATGCATGCTCTCTGCCAATCCCTAGGTACCTTACCCTCTTCCATACATTTATTAAATAATTGCACCAACCACTCCAAAACTATATCCCCACCTGCTTTTAACATTTCTATCTTTATCCCATCAATCCCGGCTGCCGTACCCCCTTTCATTTTACCTACTGCCTCACGAACTTCCCCCACACTCACAACTGGCTCTTCCTCACTCCTACAAGATGTTATTCCTCCTTGCCCTATACACGAAATCACAGCTTCCCTATCTTCATCAACATTTAACAATTCCTCAAAATATTCCCTCCATCTTCCCAATACCTCTAACTCTCCATTTAATAACTCTCCTCTCCTATTTTTAACTGACAAATCCATTTGTTCTCTAGGCTTTCTTAACTTGTTAATCTCACTCCAAAACTTTTTCTTATTTTCAACAAAATTTGTTGATAACCTGGGTAGCCACAGCCACTCAAGAGGGAGAGGTTTTTTAGTGCCAGGAAGGAAAAAAAACTGGCAGGAAATGGCAGAAATCGTACACCAAATCCAGTCATTCCTGGAGTGGAACCACAGTCGATGGCCTCCACTCCAAACCAACAGATACAGATACTAATGCCGGAAAAAAAATCCCCCCCCAGTACCAACAATACCACCAGTCCGATAACATTCTTCTTTGCAAATATACAGGGTCTAAAGCCAGCAACAAACAACAAAATACCTTTCATCCGTGGACTGCTTGCAGAGGCAAAGGCAATGTTCGCGGCTTTCACTGAGACCCACATAAAGGATCACTTGGACAACGAAATATGGATCCCAGGTTACAACCTATACAGATGTGACAGAGTGAACAGGCAAAATGGGGGGGTTGGCCTGTACATTGCAGAGTCACTTGTTTGCACAGAACTGCTAAATGCCTCAAATGATGTAGTGGAAGTTTTAGCAGTAAAGGTCGAGAACCAAAACCTAGTCATTGTGATAGTCTACAAGCCTCCGGATGCAACATCCCAGCAATTCCAGGAACAGCTGTTAAAAATTGACCACTGTCTGGAAAACCTTCCAGCTCCTGCACCCAACATCTTGCTCCTGGGGGATTTCAACTTAAGGCACCTAAAATGGAGGAATATAGCAAATAATATTGTTGCAGTAATAACACCAGGAGGCAGCTCTGATGAAAACTCACACTCACGCGAGCTTTTAAATCTCTGCACAAAATTCAATTTAAACCAGCAAATAATAGAGCCTACTAGACTGGAGAATACACTAGACCTCATCTTCACTAACAATGATGATCTGATAAGAAATATCACCATATCAAAAACAATATACTCAGATCACAACATAATTGAGGTTCAGTCATGTATGCGCGGAGCCCCAGACCGACATAATGAGATTAGTCACGAGGGAGCATTCACCAAATTCAACTTCAATAACAAAAACAAAGTGGGACCAAGTAAACCAAGTCCTAACCGATATAAGCTGGGAAGATATACTAAGCAACACAGACCCCAACTTATGCCTAGAACAGATTAACTCGGTGGCACTCGATGTATGCACAAGGCTTATTCCTCTAAGAAAAAGGAGGAGTAGATGTAAAACAGAAAGAGACAGGCGCTCCCTTTACAGGCGACGGAAAAGAATAACAGAGCGGCTAAAAGAGGTCAATATATCTGAAATGCGTAGGGAGACACTGGTCAGAGAAATAGCAAGCATCGAACTTAAGCTAAAAGAATCCTTTAGGAGTCAGGAATCGCGGGAAGAACTAAAAGCCATAAATGAAATCGAAAGAAACCCAAAGTATTTCTTCTCCTATGCCAAATCAAAATCGAGAACAACGTCCAGTATTGGGCCCCTACTTAAACAAGATGGGTCCTACACAGATGACAGCAAGGAAATGAGTGAGCTACTCAAGTCCCAATATGACTCAGTTTTTAGCAAGCCGCTAACCAGACTGAGAGTCGAAGATCAAAATGAATTTTTTATGAGAGAGCCACAAAATTTGATTAACACAAGCCTATCCGATGTTATCCTGACGCCAAATGACTTCGAACAGGCGATAAATGACATGCCCATGCACTCTGCCCCAGGGCCAGACTCATGGAACTCTGTGTTCATCAAGAACTGCAAGAAGCCCCTATCACGAGCCTTTTCCATCCTATGGAGAGGGAGCATGGACACGGGGGTCGTCCCACAGTTACTAAAAACAACAGACATAGCCCCACTCCACAAAGGGGGCAGTAAAGCAACAGCAAAGAACTACAGACCAATAGCACTAACATCCCATATCATAAAAATCTTTGAAAGGGTCCTAAGAAGCAAGATCACCACACATCTAGAAACCCATCAGTTACACAACCCAGGGCAACATGGGTTTAGAACAGGTCGCTCCTGTCTGTCTCAACTATTGGACCACTACGACAAGGTCCTAAATGCACTAGAAGACAAAAAGAATGCAGATGTAATATATACAGACTTTGCAAAAGCCTTCGACAAGTGTGACCATGGCGTAATAGCGCACAAAATGCGTGCTAAAGGAATAACAGGAAAAGTCGGTCGATGGATCTATAATTTCCTCACTAACAGAACACAGAGAGTAGTCGTCAACAGAGTAAAGTCCGAGGCAGCTACGGTGAAAAGCTCTGTTCCACAAGGCACAGTACTCGCTCCCATCTTGTTCCTCATCCTTATATCCGACATAGACAAGGATGTCAGCCACAGCACCGTGTCTTCCTTTGCAGATGACACCCGAATCTGCATGACAGTGTCTTCCATTGCAGACACTGCAAAGCTCCAGGCAGACATCAACCAAATCTTTCAGTGGGCTGCAGAAAACAATATGAAGTTCAACGATGAGAAATTTCAATTACTCAGATATGGTAAACATGAGGAAATTAAATCTTCATCAGAGTACAAAACAAATTCTGGCCACAAAATAGAGCGAAACACCAACGTCAAAGACCTGGGAGTGATCATGTCGGAGGATCTCACCTTCAAGGACCATAACATTGTATCAATGGCATCTGCTAGAAAAATGACAGGATGGATAATGAGAACCTTCAAAACTAGGGAGGCCAAGCCCATGATGACACTCTTCAGGTCACTTGTTCTATCTAGGCTGGAATATTGCTGCACACTAACAGCACCTTTCAAGGCAGGTGAAATTGCCGACCTAGAAAATGTACAGAGAACTTTCACGGTGCGCATAACGGAGATAAAACACCTCAATTATTGGGAGCGCTTGAGGTTCCTAAACCTGTATTCCCTGGAACGCAGGAGGGAGAGATACATGATTATATACACCTGGAAAATCCTAGAGGGACTAGTACCGAACTTGCACACGAAAATCACTCACTACGAAAGCAAAAGACTTGGCAGACGATGCACCATCCCCCCAATGAAAAGCAGGGGTGTCACTAGCACGTTAAGAGACCATACAATAAGTGTCAGGGGCCCGAGACTGTTCAACTGCCTCCCAGCACACATAAGGGGGATTACCAACAGACCCCTAGCAGTCTTCAAGCTGGCACTGGACAAGCACCTAAAGTCAGTTCCGGATCAGCCGGGCTGTGGCTCATATGTTGGTTTGCGTGCAGCCAGCAGCAACAGCCTGGTTGATCAGGCTCTGATCCACCAGGAGGCCTGGTCTCAGACCGGGCCGCGGGGGCGTTGACCCCCGGAACTCTCTCCAGGTAAACTCCAGGTCACCCACTCTCTCATTTGCTCTCTTTTTACATTGCTTCACCACTCTCTTAACCTCTCTCTTTTTCTCCATATACTCTTCCCTCCTTGCATCACTTCTACTTTGTAAAAACTTCTCATATGCTAACGTTTTCTCCCTTACTACTCTCTTTACATCATCATTCCACCAATCGCTCCTCTTCCCTCCTGCACCCACTTTCCTGTAACCACAAACTTCTGCTGAACACTCTAACACTACATTTTTAATACTACCCCATACCTCTTCGACCCCATTGCCTATGCTCTCATTAGCCCATCTATCCTCCAATAGCTGTTTATATCTTACCCTAACTGCCTCCTCTTTTAGTTTATAAACCTTCACCTCTCTCTTCCCTGATGCTTCTATTCTCCTTGTATCCCATCTACCTTTTACTCTCAGTGTAGCTACAACTAGAAAGTGATCTGATATATCTGTGGCCCCTCTATAAACATGTACATCCTGAAGTCTACTCAGCAGTCTTTTATCTACCAATACATAATCCAACAAACTACTGTCATTTTGCCCTACATCATATCTTGTATACTTATTTATCCTCTTTTTCTTAAAATATGTATTACCTATAACTAAACCCCTTTCTATACAAAGTTCAATCAAAGGGCTCCCATTATCATTTACACCTGGCACCCCAAACTTACCTACCACACCCTCTCTAAAAGTTTCTCCTACTTTAGCATTCAGGTCCCCTACCACAATTACTCTCTCACTTGGTTCAAAGGCTCCTATACATTCACTTAACATCTCCCAAAATCTCTCTCTCTCCTCTGCATTCCTCTCTTCTCCAGGTGCATACACGCTTATTATGACCCACTTCTCGCATCCAACCTTTACTTTAATCCACATAATTCTTGAATTTACACATTCATATTCTCTTTTCTCCTTCCATAACTGATCATTTAACATTACTGCTACCCCTTCCTTTGCTCTAACTCTCTCAGATACTCCAGATTTAATCCCATTTATTTCCCCCCACTGAAACTCTCCTACCCCCTTCATTTATTTATTTATTTATTTATTTATTTGAACATGCATGTGTAGTATGACCTAAGTGTAAGTAGAAGTAGCAAGATGTACTTGAACTCTTGCATGTTTACAGGACAAAAAAGACACCAGCAATCCTACCATCATGTAAAATGATTACAGGCTTTCGTTTTACACTCACTTGGTAGGGTGACAGTACCTCCCTGGGTGGTTGCTGTCTACCAACCTATTAACTCACTAACTCTCACTCACTCTAACTCACTCACTAACTCTCACTCTCACTTTCACTCATGTGTGTGCACACACACACAGACAGACAGACAGACAGACAGACACAGACACAGACACAGACACAGACACAGACACACACACACACACACACACACACACATTCAGAAAGAGACCCTGCCTTAAAAAATTTTATTTAATAAGGTTTTATGTAATTAAATTATTTTACACTGTGTACACTTACCTATTCAAAGTTACAGGGGCTGAGTCACAGCTCCAGGCCCTGTCTAATTTGCTGCTTCCCAGATTCACTCCCTCCTAGTTTTGTGGGCCCAGTCACACCTGCTCTTAAGACTATGAATGAAGCCTACCTTCACCTTCATCCATGTCATTCCACTTCCTAACCATTTTGAAGATGCAATAACATTTCCTGACATGCCTATTATTGTGTCAAACCTCCAACTGTGTGTACACCCTTGTGTGGTTTTTGTCTGCCTCTGTCTATCCATCTAACAAGTCCTTTTAATATTTTTGACATTATCAAAATCTTCCCTGGTTCTTTTCTATTGTCATCGGTTTCATTTATTTTAGCCTTTCATCATAGATCGCACCCATTAGCTCTGGAATTAGCCATGTTGCATACCTCTGTATTTACCCCATTTTCTTACTATGCTTTATCATGTGTGGATTCATTACTGGTGCTGGATACTCCAGAATGGGAATGACACTGCATGAAGTCATGAATTCCTAACAGCTACATTTAGATTTGTCAAATGAACATTGACTGCAGGTGCTATTTTGTTGATGTGTGCCTCTGGCCATGCGTGTTTATACATGCTGTATACATACTGTGCATACAGACATGGCAAGAATATACTTACTGATGTGATCGACTACTAATTAGTGTCAGTCTACCACCTAGAGAATGCCAGCTACATGACACACAGATGCTCTCAACACTTCCTTGACAAAGGAACTGTAAATTCTAAGTAAACTTGACACTGTTACACTTACCAGGATGACTCAAATCAAATCAATATATTTCTTTGCAAAGGTTACAACGCATGTTTATATTTCATAATCTGATTAGTAGAAAGAAAGCCACTATCATGTCAAGGCATTTTGGGAAGACTTAACCTAATACTTAAAGACTACTTAAGTTTAGACAGGTGAAGAGTGATAGATTACAAATATTCAATAATTTACTCTTATTAATACGAGGTAGTACAATTTATGATACAGATATATTGTAATAATGGCTTAATAGGTAAAGGATAATAAAATATTTGGGAGAGTTGCTTCAAATTTGGTTAGAGACTAGCATAGTGTGGGCATGGTAGTTATTGAGAGATGAGATGATTTTTAAGTATAGTCCTAAATTGATTTGCAGGCAGGGGACCTCTTGCTGTTCCAGATCTTCGGGCCCTTTATGTACATTGCATAGTGCGAGATGGACATGAGGTATGTCAAAAAGTGTTTTGTGCCTCGTGTTATGCCTGTGTGTTCCGTTAAAGCTGTCTAGGAGAAGTTTGAGTGGAGAGTTGATACTGGAGTTTAATGTTCTGTATATATTTAGTAGGCACAATAATAAGTGTGTATGTATATTTTGTTCCTGGATCCAGACCAGGATAAATGATCTAGCACACTAGCAATGGATAAAGTAGGACTTGACATGAGGGTGAATATACAACACACTGAATGTGACACTGATAGGTTCCAGAGTTTAATGGCAACACACATACCCTAATACCAATACTGCAATTCGTAATTTGTGCCTTGCACAAATTATGAATTGCAATCTATTTAATGAATGAGGTAAGAAAAGAGAACCACCTGCACCCCAGGTGTAATTCCTGGGGTCTTTTGTGTCTTGGGCTTATGGTGACATCAGGACAGGATGCCGATCAATTTATGTCCTGCTTATAATAATAATCTATTGCTACAAAGTATGTGTACAAGGTATACAGGCCTAGTTGACATCAATGACATACTACTGTAACCAAAGCCCCTTGTTATGCAGAGCATCTCGAGTAAATTACATTAATTTTGTCCCCAGGATGTGACCCACACCAGTCAACTAATACCCAGGAACCTATTTTACTGATAGGTGAACATGGATAGCAGGTGTCTTAAGGAAACACATCCTAATGTTTCCATAAATACCAAGGACTGACTCCTGGATCTCAGTATGAGCTGAGTGCACTAGCTACAGAACAGAGGTTACCAATAACTTCTATCAATGTGCCTGAATGTCTTATCATGAGTGCCAACTCTCAATATATTAAACATTAATGTAGGACAATCAACAATACGAATCCACACTCAAGATATGGCAACTGTACAAGTCCAGTTATACACTATTATTCTTGTGTCTACCTAACTCAACAGCCCAGAGTGATGATAAAGAGCACATGATAAATATATGTGATGGTGACATTTCTCACTAATGCAGTCATGAGATGCAATCAGTTAATCAGGCTTCCTAGCTGAAGTCATGGCCAGACATGGTGTATCCTCTCTGGATTCTTTTGCAAAACTGGCACCCTCGGGCATTCAGAACTTGGCCTGATCAGCCTACACTGCACCTCTACCCATGGCACTGTTGCCAAACTGCTGGCAGCAGTGTATGCTAACTGGCACTCTCAGTATGCAAGAGAATGTCAATCATAATGATGCAATATTAAGTCATCAATGATCTGAGACCTGGTGAACATTGGGGTCTTAAGCTCTCATATTGTAAGTACACACTTCACCTGCTTAGAATTCTTTGACAGGAAAACACTACATGACCCTTGGCAGAGTTGGTAACCAATAACCCTCCACCGGAAATAACTTTCACGAGTTCCTACTTTTGGTTACATAGGAATCTCAAGACATGAAAAAAAAAGACTATTACACCATCTCTACAATATTCTTATAAATGAGGACTGAAAAATCCTCACACACAAAAACTATTTTTTAATACAGCAATGAACCTCAAGTGGTATTCAACCAGACTTACCTCCTTCAGCATTGGTCTTATCCTGGGTGCAGGGGAGGTAGAGGTGTGGAGTGGTGCAAGTGCTGATGAGTTGCTACCAGACACATTGATGTTGGAGGAAGTACATGGAGCAGATGGAGTCCACTGAGCCCGTGAGGTGTACAGATTCACCTATTATCAGACAAATTATATAACTATGATATTGTCTGAAAATAATATTCTCAATATAAACTTCTATAAGAGTTGAAAGAGCTTGTGAAATTAACATTTGTTGTTAAAGAGTTCATAATTACTTTTCAAACAATTCTAAATTAAAAAACAGGCTTTAACTTTTGTAATTAGGGCACTGTATAAAGGATAGGATAATAAGAGTTACAAAGAGTAGTCTGAAATTAACTCCATCTCCATCAATAATTCTGCTGTTTTTAATGATAGTTTTAGACTGGCTTTTCAAATTTATAGCTTTTAAAATTAAGTGTCCTTATGTTCTTTAGTAAAAAATCACACTAAATGCATTAATACGGTAGTAACCATCACGAAAAAGACAAATTCACTCGTACTACCATGCATACTATATGCCAAAATATGATAATACAAACTTTGCTGGGGGAAAGGTACACGTACAATTAGTTAGCCCATTACAATTAATTTAAAAACTTTCATTTCATTTGTTGGTCCAACCATGACTAAGGCCCAGCCCTTTCTTTCTGTGTCTTCTTACTTCCAAGGCTTGGCCCCTTCTGGCTTTCTATGAACTCTATTGCTCCACCCCAAAGTACATGAAATCAGATATGGCCTTACATGCATCAAAGTTTTATACTAATAAGATCCGTCTTAGTGGGCAAGTCTACTAAAATCTCAGATAACTACTGTACGTGATGAGATCTGCCCCGAAAATAAAATTAATACTACATGTGCTGCTCTTCAACCCCAGTTCTTCATCCAGGACCCTTACCATTCAATCCCCATCAATTTCAGTGTTACTCATAATACTCCTAGAGCACTCCACCATCCTCCAACCCTCTCTTGCACCTAAAAGCAGGGGCTTAAAAATGAACTACACTACAGATTTTTGAGTGACTCACTCAAGACCTCCCTGGGTTTGCCTTGGTGTCACAAAATAGTACACATACCAGACTACACATAACCAATTCCTAAATGATATTCCACTTTCAATAATCAACCATTATCAACATGACATATTATAAAATATTACAGTAAATTGCGAAACATTATTTCTTACAACACAGCAATTAAAAGAATTAAAGATTGTTAAAAATATAAGAATTTAAAGCATGGAGAGGTGAACAGCAAGTTCTTTAAATTTACCTGGAGAGTGTTCCGGGGGTCAACGCCCCCGTGGCCCGGTCTGTGACCAGGCCTCATGGTGGATCAGAGCCTCATCAACCAGGCTGTTACTGCTGGCTGCACGCGATCCAATGTACGAGCCACAGCCCGGCTGGTCAGGTACCGACTTTAGGTACCTCCCCAAAACATTCTTGTGTAAAAGGTTTCTATCACACCTGGGTATGACTGAGGTGATGTCAGACTAAAAATTGCAGTAACAAGTAATAAAACTTACCTTAAGTGTGGTTGAGGCAGTGTCTGAGCCAAGACAGTTTTCAGCGATGACTGAGATCACACCTGAGTCAGTAGAGAGTGCATGGAGGATACCTAATGTGTGGGGGATAGGTTCCTCAATTCCTACATCTTCGTCCATCTCCACCTGTCACCATCATAGGACAATTAGTAACAAAATAAAGTATCTTTCATTATTGGCAAATGCTCAGTTTTATCTATCATTTGTAATTCTTTGGAGACTGCAAATTAATTACATAGTTTCCTGTTTCATTATTATATTTACAGTGTAGTGTTAAACCAGTAAAGGTCATACAGCTACTAGAAAACAGAAGCTAATCAAATTTGATTTGAGGAAGGGCAGCTCTAATTCCTTGAATCAAGAACCATTCAGCATCAAGGCACCCTTACCCCTTGAAGGGTAGCTCCCCAAAATATTGTTCTAGGTCAGGGCTGCCAAACATATTTGCCAAAACTCTTTCCAACTGCATTTTTTTTTATTGTGCACTCTATATCCCATATCCATGGATGGTAGCAAAAGGGTATGTATATGGATGCATAAAAAACCTTAGGAACTTGGCCCCAACAAGGTTTACAGGAGTACATCTGGATTTATATCTTCAGTTTACTTATCTGTTGCAAGCAAATTTAGGAAATTTGCTTAATATGTCTTGGGAGATTCTGAAGAGAAGTTTCAGAGATTGGTGGATGAATTTGGTAGGGTGTGCAAAAGAAGAAAATTAAAGGTGAATACAGGAAAGAGTAAGGTTATGAGGATAACAAAAAGATTAGGTGATGAAAGATTGAATATCAGATTGGAGGGAGAGAGTATGGAGGAGGTGAACGTATTCAGATATTTGGGAGTGGACGTGTCAGCGGATGGGTCTATGAAAGATGAGGTGAATCATAGAATTGATGAGGGAAAAAGAGTGAGTGGTGCACTTAGGAGTCTGTGGAGACAAAGAACTTTGTCCTTGGAGGCAAAGAGGGGAATGTATGAGAGTATAGTTTTACCAACTCTCTTATATGGGTGTGAAGCGTGGGTGATGAATGTTGCAGCGAGGAGAAGGCTGGAGGCAGTGGAGATGTCATGTCTGAGGGCAATGTGTGGTGTGAATATAATGCAGAGAATTCGTAGTTTGGAAGTTAGGAGGAGGTGCGGGATTACCAAAACTGTTGTCCAGAGGGCTGAGGAAGGGTTGTTGAGGTGGTTCGGACATGTGGAGAGAATGGAGCGAAACAGAATGACTTCAAGAGTGTATCAGTCTGTAGTGGAAGGAAGGCGGGGTAGGGGTCGGCCTAGGAAGGGTTGGAGGGAGGGGGTAAAGGAGGTTTTGTGTGCGAGGGGCTTGGACTTCCAGCAGGCATGCGTGAGCGTGTTTGATAGGAGTGAATGGAGACAAATGGTTTTTAATACTTGACGTGCTGTTGGAGTGTGAGCAAAGTAACATTTATGAAGGGACTCAGGGAAACCGGCAGGCCGGACTTGAGTCCTGGAGATGGGAAGTACAGTGCCTGCACTCTGAAGGAGGGGTGTTAATGTTGCAGTTTAAAAACTGTAGTGTAAAGCACCCTTCTGGCAAGACAGTGATGGAGTGAACGATGGTGAAAGTTTTTCTTTTTCGGGCCACCCTGCCTTGGTGGGAATCGGCCAGTGTGATAATAAATAAAAAAATAAGTCTGTTGAGTATACCTGGTAAAGTGTATGGTAGAGCTGTTATTGAAAGAATTAAGAGTAAGACGGAGAATAGGATAGCAGATGAACAAGTGGCCTTAGGAAAGGTAGGGGGTGTGTGGACCAGGTGTTTACAGTGAAACATATAAGTGAACAGTATTTAGATAAGACTAAAGAGGTTTTTGTGGCATTTATGGATTTGGAAAAGGTGTATGACAGGGTTACCTGGAGGTTGTTCCGGGGATCAACGCCCCCACGGCCCAGTCCATGACAAGGCCTCCCGATGGATCAGGGCCATTGGGTGGATAGAGGGGCAATGTGGCAGATGTTGCAGATGTATAGTATAGGAGGTAGGTTACTGAAAACAGTGAAGAGTTTTTACGAGGATAGTGAGGCTCAAGTTAGTGTGTGTAGGAAAGAGGGAGATTATTTCCCAGTAAAAGTAGGCCTTAGACAAGGATATGTGATGTCACCATGGTTGTTCAATATATTTATAGATGGGGTTGTAAGAGAAGTAAATGTGAGGGTCTTGGCAAGAGGTGTGGAGTTAAAAGATAAAGAATCACACATAAAGTGGGAGTTGTCACAGTTGCTCTTTGCTGATGACACTGTGCTCTTGGGTGATTCTGAAGAGAAGTTGCAGAGGTTGGTGGATGAATTTGGTAGGGTGTGTAAAAGAAGAAAATTGAAAGTGAATACAAGAAAGAGTAAGGTTATGAGGATAACAAAAAGATTAGGTGATGAAAGATTGGATATCAGATTGGATGGAGAGAGTATGGAGGAGGTGAATGTATTCAGATATTTGGGAGTGGACGTGTCAGCGGATGGGTCTATGAAAGATGAGGTGAATCATAGAATTGATGAGGGGAAAAGGGTGAGCGGTGCACTTAGGAGTCTGTGGAGACAAAGAACTTTGTCCTTGGAAGCAAAGAGGGGAATGTATGAGAGTATAGTTTTACAAATGCTCCTGTATGGGTGTGAAGCATGGGTGATGAATGTTGCAGTGAGGAGAAGGCTGGAGGCAGTGGAGATGTCATGTCTGAGGGCAATATGTGGTGTGAATATAATGCAGAGAATTCGTAGTTTGGAAGTTAGGAGGAGGTGTGAGATTGCCAAAACTGTTGTCCAGAGGGCTGAGGAAGGGTTGTTGAGGTGGTTTGGACATGTAGAGAGAATGGAGCAAAGCAGAAAGATTTCAAGAGTGTATCAGTCTGTAGTGGAAGGAAGGCGGGGTAGGGGTCAGCCTAGGAAAGGTTGGAGGGAGGGGGTAAAGGAGGTTTTGTGTGCGAGGGGCTTGGACTTCCAGCAGGCATGCGTGAGCGTGTTTGATAGGAGTGAATGGAGACAAATGGTTTTTAATACTTGACGTGCTGTTGGAGTGTGAGCAAAGTAACATTTATGAAGGGATTCAGGGAAACCGGCAGGCCGGACTTGAGTCCTGGAGATGGGAAGTACAGTGCCTGCACTCTGAAGGAGGGGTGTTAATGTTGCAGTTTAAAAACTGTAGTGTAAAGCACCCTTCTGGCAAGACAGTGATGGAGTGAATGATGGTGAAAGTTTTTCTTTTTCGGGCCACCCTGCCTTGGCGGGAATCGGCCAGTGTGTTAATAAAAAAAAAAAAAATAAAAAATGTCTGGTATCCTATTTTCATTAATAGCATATCTTGACATTTCATAGGCTATTATACCGTATTTCTATATTCCTCAATAAGTGGACAATTAAGCACAGTGTTCAAGATAGTGACCATAGAGTTGGCCACATACTATGCATTTGGTTTGATCATCATCTGCCAAACTGCCAGAAGTGCTTGGAACCAAGCCTAAGCCTGGCAACGACATCGGTCAGTGTGTTCACATTGCAAGTTGCTCCATGCATAAACTTATCTATGTTCATGTTATCATAGTGGTTATAGATCTATTCAAGCTTCTAATTACATTTCTATAGCGTTTCTGCAAAGGCAGGTCACAAGTGAAAAAATAAAAAATATTAAATTTAAGAAAAATAAAATTTAATAACAGAGTTAATAAAAAAAAATAGTCTGGTGAAAAATAGTAAGAGTAGCCTGCAGTAATCCAAAGTGGGCAAATTATACAGCTCAGATTTCACACCACTTGCAGTCTAGGTAGATCTGACCTGGCTGTGATCAGTCATAGGTCATGCAGTAGATTTTATACCAAGGAAAAGGGAGTATCAATGTGAATACATCTTGCATGCCTACAGATTTTTCTGAAGCTTGTATAATACTGGAACACAAATTCAAATACAGAGTACCAAGAAAGACAGACTTATTTATATGGTAATGTTAATGATTCAATTTTAAACATTGTACACCTTGTTAACTGGTGAATGTTTACTAACTTGGGAACCCAAACTAGTAGTTCTTTAATCACTGTGAAAGCAGCATCACCATTATAATAAAATCAGCTAAATGAGGGGATACACACCTTTCCATTTCATTTGGTGTGTGACAGTGACTTAACCTATGAAGGAGATTGACAAATATGCTCAGAGCAATTGACATTATTGGAGATCTACAATGGCTTAAGTTGTACTAATGCTTAACGTTAATATTACTTAAGAGTGCATTAGACATGCAAAGCATGGAATAAACTTCCACCACAGTTCCATGTTAAACCTTTTCCATCTAGACAGGTAAGATAAATTTTGTGATTAAAAAAATAATTGGTTTTGAAACATATATAGCTCCAAATTACCAATTTTCACCTTGAGTGAAGGTTGCTGATTTATAATACTTCTTCATCTCCACCCTTATTGTTATCCTAAGATCCTGCATCAATTCCTACCCTACAGCACTGTATTACCCTGATAGGTTTAGTGCTTCCTTTTGATTATGATAATATAAAACTTCATGCCACACCCAATTTTAGTATTACGTACATATTTATACATTAACCATAAAAGTAAATTTGATTTTTTAATATTTATAAATACAGTGGAACTCCAGATTTCGTCCTTAATCCGTTCCAGAAGGTCGGTCTAAATCTGAAGCATATGAAAACCAAAGTAATATTTCCCATAAGTACAGTGGACCCCCGCATAACGATCACCTCTGAATGCGACCAATTATGTAAGTGTATTTATGTAAGTGCGTTTGTACGTGTAAGTTTGGGGGTCTGAAATGGACTAATCTACTTCACAATATTCCTTATGGGAACAAATTCGGTCAGTACTGGCACCTGAACATACTTCTGGAGTGAAAAAATATCGTTAACCGGGGGTCCACTGTAATAATGTAAATACAATTAATCCATTCCAGACACCCAAAAATATTAACAAAAAGTACATTTTTTAAAGAATAACTATAGTTTTACATACAGAAAACAATGGGAAATAAATATAAAGCACTAATGAAATGGATAAATGAACATTTAAATCACTATTACATACATTTATTGAAGACTCTTGTTGGCGTACGGAAGAAGGCAAGGAGGGGAGAGAGAGAAAGAGGAGAGCTTATTTTTTGGAAGGGGAATTTCCCTCCATAAGGACTTCAGGTATCAAAGCCCTATCCGGGGTTACTTCCCTTTTTTGTCTTTTACTGGTACTGGACCCCTGTTGCACTAAAAATCTGTCCAGAGAGCTCTGTTTCTGGTGTCTCTAAGATTTGCCTAAAATGGGCCTCACCATGCCTTACAACACTGTGCATGCCACTAGGCTTCTTTAATCTGTTGAACCAGCCTCTGCTGGCCTTAAATTCACTAACATTTTCCTTACAAGATATGCATGCAACTGCCTTGCCTTTTCGCAAATGATTGACTCTACAACACTATCTCCCTTTTTGCAACTTTAGCTTCCTTGATTTCTACTTTCTATGCCAGGGTGGAACAATTGTTGATTTCAACTTCCCATACATCCTGGCAAGCTCGGCTAAATATACTGTACTCCACTTTTGTATTTTTCTACAATCTCTTTCTTGATTTCTATCATGTTTCTCACCTTCTTTACCAAAGAGCTGGCACCAGGAACTTTTTTTGGGCCTCTGGTGGCTTTTTTGCAGTTGTACTCAATAGCTAAGCACAAAAAACAATAGATTATTACAAAATGTTTCGGATGAACACGCAAAGTAATGCTCACTCGACCAGTGACAGAGCCAGACTGAGACACGTACACATGAGTGGCAGCTTCCTGGGCAGGCGGACACATCTGTTACATATGATTTCCGGGTGGAGGTAAAAAAAAGTGGTCTAAATCCGAAACATGATATTCAGTGCGTATGAAATCCGGAGTTCCACTGTAATTATTTCAATTATGCTTTAGATATGTTTAGATCTTATGTCATAAGGCGTTTTGTTACACCTGCAGACTGGCATACTTACCATTGATGCTCTACCTAGAAAGTGTAATGCACACAGGAATGTACCTTTATTCTAGGAGAGGGTGTAATCTTGCGGCCATCACAGTACCATGTGAGGATGGGCTGTGGGGAGCCATACACAGCAACACAGAACCTGGCAGATGCACCCTCCTCCACCTCAATGGGTGTCAGGCATCCCACGAGCCTTGGGGGGCTCGACTGGGCCGCTCGGGGATCTGTGTAGGAGATGCATATTAATTAAACAAAAAGTAGTCTGTAAGCCAATAATGCTAGGTTGGCCCATAATGCCTAGGCATAACAGAGGCTCTCTTTGCATTGCAACCCACTATTGTAAATATGAAATCTCAATGTACTGTTTGCAAAGACATAAATTAAATAAACGTATATCTTATTATGAGCCCTAATTTAATGAACTCATATTACAGTATCGTGTGAACTTTTTTACAAATCTTCTTTGCAACGTACATGTACTCTCACCTTCTTAGGAGCTCTACCCTCCTAGTAACAGAGTATGGCTCAACAAAGAAAAAATTATTCCATAAATTAATATCAAGTAACTAGAATTAACACACAAATCAGCTCGTGTCAATATAATGCTAAACATGTCCCCATATGAATATCAAATGTAGCACTGGATTTTATGAAGAATGGCAAATGTTTATACACTAGACACTGTATATTGCAAACATAGTAGTTGTGAAGAGAATATACAAACCTTTATCCAAAATTTTAAATTTGATTGTTATATGAGTGAGACAACATACATGTACTGTATCTTCAGGGGTCACTGCCTAGTTTATCTTATCACTTGCCATATTATTTCAAGTTTCTTTGATAAAATCTGTTTTTCAAAAATTAAAATAATACAACTGTCCATAACAGCACAAAGATGGGGACAAGAGCTATAAATCTATCAAATAAAAAATGCACCCTGTAATTGGGTGCAGATTACAGGAATGGAAGAAGAATTTTGAATGCCTTTTTGGCTCGCATGTTAACTAATAACTGGTCAGTACAGTCAACCTACACAGTAATCAGAGGGTATCCTAGTTTATTACTGGCTAGCTTATCACTGCTTACTGAAAAGTGATAAAACCAGTATTAGGAGTAACAAGGGCACAAGGTCAGTAACTGGTAGTAACAAGGCCAACACCCTACTGCTGGGTGATCCATGTGCCACCCTTCAAGGAGAATGCCTGATACATGTAAAGTGTTCTCACTCCAAGGAATTAAGAGTTACATTCTGCTTATTTTCATCAAATCCAATTATTTCCCATTACCCAGGTGCTATGACCCTAATGCACTTAGTGCTTTCCTGGGAATATAAAAATAAATGAAAATCTACATACATCAATAATGGTTAATGACTGCTATTGATAATTTGTTACATGAATACCTTCAGCAGTGATTTCATTCATGTAGTTTAAGCATATAAAAAAATCAATAGCCTATGTCTACTTTATTTGTAAACTTGACTGCAGATTTCAATTCTTATTTTTTTACTGTACGTATGTGCAAGAAACATGATGCACTTTAAAATATATAGTGTATCAAATATGAATAACCATAGCTCACAGGAACCTTGTTTATACCTGGAGTTTACCTGGAGAGAGTTCCGGGGGTCAACGCCCCCGCGGCCCGGTCTGTGACCAGGCCTCCTGGTTGATCAGAGCCTGATCAACCAGGCTGTTGCTGCTGGCTGCACGCAAACCAACGTACGAGCCACAGCCCGGCTGATCAGGAACTGACTTTAGGTGCTTGTCCAGTGCCAGCTTGAAGACTGCCAGGGGTCTGTTGGTAATCCCCCTTATGTGTGCTGGGAGGCAGTTGAACAGTCTCGGGCCCCTGACACTTATTGTATGGTCTCTTAACGTGCTAGTGACACCCCTGCTTTTCATTGGGGGGATGGTGCATCGTCTGCCAAGTCTTTTGCTTTCGTAGTGAGTGATTTTCGTGTGCAAGTTCGGTACTCGTCCCTCTAGGATTTTCCAGGTGTATATAATCATGTATCTCTCCCTCCTGCGTTCCAGGGAATACAGGTTTAGGAACCTCAAGCGCTCCCAGTAATTGAGGTGTTTTATCTCCGTTATGCGCGCCGTGAAAGTTCTCTGTACATTTTCTAGGTCGGCAATTTCACCTGCCTTGAAAGGTGCTGTTAGTGTGCAGCAATATTCCAGCCTAGATAGAACAAGTGACCTGAAGAGTGTCATCATGGGCTTGGCCTCCCTAGTTTTGAAGGTTCTCATTATCCATCCTGTCATTTTTCTAGCAGATGCGATTGATACAATGTTATGGTCCTTGAAGGTGAGATCCTCCGACATGATCACTCCCAGGTCTTTGACTGTTTAATTAAGGTTTGCTCCCATCTCACTGACACTGTTCATTATTATTATTCATGGGCAAATGCTAAACCCACAGGGGTCATACAGTGCACTAGATGTAATTTTGATCTGATGAAAGGGAGGTTAGCTCCAATTCTTTGGATCAAGAGCCCTTCACCAGCACCAAGACACCCCTTTGAAGGAATTGCCCTTTATTGATTTGTTTATTTTAGCAATAGGAGACAGATTATTCATATATGTAAATATGATTCTTGCTACAGTGATCTTGGTTATGAAATGAATGTTAAAGTTATTGGAAAGCTCTAATAAGTGTAATATCAATACTATATGGTACGTATACAGAGTAAGATCGCAGTCAGCAGGACTTAAACCCGCTACAGGAAGACTGGAAAGGTTCTCAAGTGACACTTCACTCAGCCAGGCTGGGAAAAACATGGCTTGTAAACCAGGCTGCCCAGGTTTTGAGGCACTTGTGGCCGAGTGGTGGAGTGTGTCACTCGGGAACTTTGCCAGCCTTCCTGCAGCGAGTTTGAATCCTGCAGACTGTGATCTTTCTCTGTATATACCCACCTGTTTCTGTGTGGTGCATTGATGGTACATATTTTTACTACTTATTTTCCTTAGATAAACCTATGGGGTTTATGGCTAAGTGGATACTAGCAATCTAGTATCTTTACATATGTTGTAAGTACTTGTCTTTTAAACTAAATTAGAGTACAGTATTATTATTATTATGCAAATAAATTGTAAAAATACTCAATTTTTTTAATTCAACAGGTTCAGTGTTGTTACAGCTCAAATATACTATGAATTGTTATACAACTTTCATGCTTACATAAAACCATCTGTAGTCTTACTCAAGTCATTCCAGATACATATACATGTAGTAAGCTTTTATTTAAATGTTAGGCTATGGTGTGCCAATGTTGATAAATAACTAAATAAAATATACAACTAAATAAGTAACATACACAGAATGCATGAAATCTTTGAACTCCATCTTCAATGAAGATGTAGCCAGCTTACTAGTTGTCATAACTGCAACCTACCATGAACAGCAAGCCTGCAGTAGCAACTGACATCACCATATGCATTGTAGGCTTCACAGATATAGATGCCAGCATCTTCAGGGAACACATCACGGATCATTAGAGAGAACTTGCCACTTTCATCCTCCTTGTAGGCAAAGTCTGGAGAGTCTGGGATCTCCTGATCATCACGAACCCAAACCACTTTCATGGGCCTCGACCCTGATGAGATCATACCACTGTAACACTGCTATATTTTTTTTTTAAACAAATGTCATTTCAAGTCTTCACATCATTCATTCAAGAAATATGTCTCTGGTGCATGTCCCTTTCACCTGGAGAATACCATTTTATTTTGATTATCTAAGAATTGGTAATTTCAAACATGTGTTTTCAAATGGATTGATTTACTTTCTTTGCATGCTTACACTTGCCTTCAGCCATTAGTCAACTAATACCAGCAGACAAGCTCTTCAGAATGAGAAAAAAAAAATGTATGGGGCTAAAAACATCTACAATAAGGTGCAGATACCTGTTGTCTGTAGCTATGGCTCCTATATTATCATTTTTTTTTCAGTAGATTTTCAGCAATACAAAAATGTACAAAAGATGATGAGCACTTGTGAAAAACAGTGATCTTGCTACTGAAAGTGGCTTGAGCACTATTGCTAAAATGAAAAAATATCTCACTGCTATGCGACTCATCTTGGTACCTTGATTAATGTCCAGAGCACTAATCTCGGCCACAACATGCACCTTAACACAATAGTTAATCCAAACCATCGATCTCGTTAGCAATACTGTACTAACGTCTCCTCCATACCTAAGGCAAAAACACTACCTCAACACTTTTTGTACTTATGCTTAAAAACATCAAGAAGCTCATTAAAATACTACACTACTCATCAATAAATGTAATAACATTTAAATTTTAATACTACAACACTAAATGTGCTGCAATATCTAACAAGAAAAACACTAACATGACATAAAAACATTCTTTGCACCATAGCTAATGAACAATTAACTAACAACACAAATCTTGGCACCATAATGCAAAATACCATTAATCTCAGTTCAACAGATTTCTCATTAACAGTCCCCACACATGCTAAAATACTCACCTGAAAGTTTGACGGATAATGTGACCTGGTCACCGTCAAGGGCAACATGATCCTGTAGTGGTCTAAGGAAGTATGGAGGCTGGTCTCCTGTGTCCTTGTGGTGCTCCACCATCACCTGAAACAATTTGTGTACTGTGAATTGTAAAGCAGTCACATTTTTAAATATAATGGGATGGATGCTATGTTGGTAAGACATGCAGTAAGGATTAGGCAGTTTGATGGGTTTAAAGTCAACAAACCTGTATGCTGCCAATCAAGAATACTTTACTCTTTCATATACAAATTAAAAGCAAACACTGTGTATATATATATGCTGAGAGGGCACCTTTGTGTACATGCACAGACCAAGAATGGGCTGACAAGATGCACTCACTTACAGCAACTAACCAACCACAGCCTTGTGAAGTTTCAAAACAAAACCATGGTTAATCACATTCCCCCTCATGAAAAATTTATTATCTTGAGATCCTTTAACAATTTTCCTCTCATGCTGATGTCTTAGCCAGTAAAACAATTTATCTATGCATAGATCTGGGTCACCTGAGTATCAATCAAGTCTTCATTGTGACCATCAACAAACCTGCCTCAGCATTAAGCTTTGATGTCAGTGTTCTGGAACCCTTCACATGCAACTCATTCAAGAAGTTCTGAATCTCAAGGGTTTCAGCATGGGTAATAAACCACACATTTCAGCAAAATTATAAAACTTATGTCACTTCCACATGTTATGAGACAAGATCTTAATATTAGACCAATGATATAAGATAAACCTTGGTCTCACAAAGGGGAGGGGATAAGCAAACTCCCTGCTAACTGGCTCAAAAAAATTACAAGATCTTTCATAATCTCAGCACATTTACTAAACATGATCAGTAAACACCTAATAAATGAATCTCTGATCTCTTAGTTACTAAAGAGCTCTTAAAATTTAATTATCTGAACATGTCAGGGTTGAAACTTAGAAGAATATTTATTATGCACCCTATAACCATCTTGAAGGCATAGTCAAAGGATTACAAAGGAACATAATGGGTCCAGGGACTGGGCCGCAACTTACTTCACAGGAGCACTCTGTCCTGCCAGCATCATTAACCAGGACGCAGGTGTAAGTACCAGCATCAGCTATAGTAGCTTCATTGATCTCCAGGGTAGCAGTCTTTCCATCATAGCTTTGTGGGTACTCCTCACACAATGGCAGCAACTCATTGTTTCTGCAGGCACAGCAAAAGGGAATAAAAGTCCATGTGATTTATCATTTGTAATTACCTATTTGTAATTATATGAAACCAATTATTTTCTATCTCTCCTCTTCCTCTCCTTCCCTTCCCCTGAGCAAGCCTCACCTGTACCACTTTGCCCTGGGTGTGGGTGAACCGCGGTACTCTGTGGAGAGTCTTATCCTGGATGCCTCCCTGACTGTGGTAGAGGCCATGGTGCGGGTGAAGCGAGGAGCTGTCAGTGGTGAGGCATACCATGATCTCACGTACCCGCTGTACTTGTTCCCTGTTGCCTCTGTGGGGCATTACATGGACAACAGTTAAAAATTTTGTATTGTGGAAAGGGAGAAGGGAAGTGGATGTATTCACTAAGAAACTCTGGGTTCATTAAGAACTGCAAGAAACCCCTTTTGTGTGCCCTAAGTATACTATGGAGGAGTTTAGACATGGGTGAAATTCCAGTCACTAAAAACAACGGATATAGCCCCACTCTATAAAGGTGGCAGCAAAGCATTAGCTAAGAGCTACAGACCAATAGCTCTAACGTCCCACATCATAAAAATCTTTGAAAGAGTTCTAAGAAGCATGGTTACAAACCACTTGGATTCCCCAAAATTGCACAATCCAGGGCAACATGGGTTCAGAGCAGGTCGCTCCTGCCTCTCACAACTACTGAATCACTATGATATGGTCTTGGATGCACTGGAAGAAAAACAGAATGCAGATGTATACACAGACTTTGCAAAAGTCTGTGTATATTACAAGTATATTACAAGTGTGATCGTGGCGTAATAGAGCACAAAATACGTGCTAAAGGAAAAACTGGCAAAGTGAGGAGATGGATCTCTAGCTTTCTAACCAATCGAACACAAAGAGTAGTGGTCAACAGAGTTAAATCGGAAGCTGCAATAGTGAAAAGCTCTGTTCCACAAGGCACAGTACTTGCCCCCATCCTGTTCCTCATCCTCATATCAGGAATAGACAGAGATGTAATCCATAGCACTGTGTCATCCTCTGCAGACGATACTAGGCTCTGCACCAGACTGTCATCTATTGAGGACACAGTTAACCTCCAAGTTTTCCAATGGGCAAAGGAAAGCAAAATGATGTTCAATGAAGACAAATTCCAACTACTCTGTTATGGAAAACTGGAGGAGATAATAATTAGAACTGAGTATACTACAAACTCTGATCATACAATAGAGTGGGAAAATAATGTGAGGGACCTGGGAGTGGTAATGTCTGAGGATCTCACTGTCAAGAATCACAACAGTGCCACGATCACAACTGCAAAGAAAATGATAGGATGGATAATGAAAACGTTCAGAACAAGAGATGCCAAGCTAATGATAATGTTTTTCAAATCAATTGTTCTCTCTAGGCTGTAATATTGCTGTACATTAACATCTCTATTCAAAGCAGGTGAAATTGCAGATCTAAAGAGTGCACACAGAACCTTTACTGCACGTATAAGTTCTATCAAACACCTCAACTACTGGGAACGCTTGGAAGCACTTGACTTGTACTTGTTGGAATACAGGCGAGAGAGATATAATCTACACTTGGAAAAATCCTAGAAGGAATGGCCCTGAATCTGCACACAGAAATCACTCCCTATGAAAGTAAAAGATTGGGCAGGTGGTGCAAAATACCCTCAATGAAAAGTAGGGGCACCATTGGTACACTAAGAGAAAACACCATAGGTGTCTGGGGCCCAAGACTGTTCAACAGCCTCCCACCATGCATAAAGGGAATTACCAATAGGCCCCTGGCTGCCTTCAAGAGGGAGCTGAACAGATACTTAGTCGGTGCTGGATCAGCCGGGCTGTGATTCATGCGTTGGACTACGTGCGGCCAGCAGTAACAGCCTGGTTGATCAGGTCCTGATCCACTGGGAGGCCTGGTCATGAACCAGGCCACGGGGGCGTTGATCCCCGGAATTCCCTCCAGGTGGTGTGTGGGGAAGATGAAGGCGAATGGTGTGTGAGTGAAGGAAGGTGGATGAAGTGCAAGTGAAGAAAGGTGGACAATTTGCAAGTGAAGGAAAGTAGATGATGTATAGGCAATGGGTATACCTGGAGGGGGTTTTGAGGATCAATGCCCCCATGGCACAGTCCATGACCAGGCCTTATGGTAGATCAGGGCCTGATCAACCAGGTTGTTACTGCTGGCCGCATGTAAACTGACGTGCGAGCCACAGCCTGGCTGGTCAGGTACTGTACTGACTTTAGATGCCTGTCCAGCGCCTTCTTGAAGACACTCAGGGCTCTACTGATAATCCCCCGTATATATGCTGGTGACACTTACAGTGTTGTCTTTTGGCATACTCGTGGTATCCTTGCTTTTCATTGGGGGACGTTGCATCTCCTGCCAAGTCTGTTTACGTAGGGAGTGATTTTCGTGTGCAGATTTGAGACTAGTCCCTCCAGGATTTTCCAAGTGTATATTATCACGTATCTTTCTCACCTGTGTTCCAGGGGGTACAAATCAAGGCACTTTAACCATTCCCAGTAACTTACGTGCTTAATCGTACTTATACATGCCAAGAAAGTTCTCTATTTTCTAGGTCTGCAATTTTACTGGCCTTGAAAGCAGCAGTTAGTGTACAGCAATATTCCAGCCTAGAGAGAACAAGTGATCTGAAGAGAATCATGGGCCTGGCATCTCTAGTTTTGAAGGTACTTATTATCCATCCTATCATTTTCCTAGCAGATGTGGTAGATACATAACTCATCTTTGAAAGCGAGTTCCTCATCACTCCCAGGTTCTTTAAATTAGTTTTTCGCTCTATTGTGTAGTTGGAATTTGTTTTACACTCCAAAACAGTTCTAATTTCCTTTTTTCTATACCGGAGTAACTGAAATTTGTCTTCACTGAACTCAGAGGCGTCGTAAGGGAGGGGGCCGCCCCAGGTGACACCATTTAGGGGGGTGACACCATAGAGTCTCTGAAGAAGGTAACACTGATGACCAAAACCATGCTGCAGCAACCTAAGAGAAAAATTCTTCGTTTCTATATAGCCTATTATAGGATTACATAGTACAAATAGGCCTATATGGGGAAAATCATTGATTTTGATGTGATAGATGATTTTGCAGGATTGAAGGCAAGGAAATTAAATATCAGATTCTTTGAGATGTTACCTGTACTCAAGGTTAAATCGGAACTAGTGTTTTTCTTTATTTTTCAAGTTTTTTTTTTTCATTGTTGAAAGTGGTATTTGAGTTTGTTTCCTCAATATTACTACGATTATTTATTTTATCATTAATAAAGTTCGGTTTATGTCCTTTAAACGTTCTCAGTGCTAAACATTAGTCACTGGTCATGCAGCAATGATGTAACTGCTGTTTACTACCCCAATCCCCCCGCCCTTGGATTTCATGGGAGGGTGACACCAAAGATGCCGCCCCGGGTGACACCAACTCCAGTGACGCCTCTGACTGAACTTCATACTGTTTTCTGCGTCCATTTAAAGAATTGGTTGATAGCCACTTGGAGGCTTGCAGTGTCCTCGATGGATGACACCAATGCAAATTCGGGTGTCATCTGCAAAGGAGGACACGATGCAGTGGCTTACACCTCTTTCTGTCAGATATAAGGATAAGGACAGGTGGGAACGAATACTGTACCTTGTGGAACAGAGCTTTTCACTGTAGCCGCCCCTGACTTACTCTGTGTTAAGAAGTTATAGATCCATCTACCAATTTTTCCTGTTATTCATTTATCAAGCATTTTTGTATGCTATTACACCATGCTCACACTTGTCTGTGTATACGACATTTGCATTTTGTTTGTCCTCCAGAGCATCCAAGACCATGTCATAGTGGTCCAGTAGTTGGGATAGGCAGGAGTGACCTGCTCTAAACCCATGCTGCCCTGGGCTGTGTAGGGAAGGGGGTGGATGATGTGTAAGGAAGGGGGTGGATGATGTGTAAGGAAGGGGTGGATGATGTGTAAGGAAGGGGGTGGATGATGTGTAAGGGAGTGGATGTGTAAGGGAGTGGATGATGTGTAGGGAAGGGGGTGGATGATGTGTAGGGAAGGGGGTGGATGATGTGTAAGGAAGGTGGTGGATGTGTAAGGGAGTGGATGATGTGTAGGGAAGGGGAGTGGATGATGTGTAGGGAAGGGGGGTGGATGAGGTGTAGGGAAGGTGGTGGATGATGTGTAGGGAAGGGGGTGGATGATGTGTAGGGAAGGTGGAGGATGATGTGTAGGGAAGGGGGTGGATGATGTGTAGAGAAGGGGGTGGATGAAGTATAGGGAAGGGGGTGGATGATGTGTAGGGAAGGGGTGGATGTGTAGGGAAGGGGAGGATGATGTGTAGGGAAGGGGGTGGATGATGTGTAGGGAAGGGGTGGATGATGTGTAGGGAAGGGGGTGGATGATGTGATGGGAAGGGGGTGGATGATGTGTAGGGAATGGGTGGATGATGTGTAGGGAATGGGTGGATGATGTGTAGGGAAGGGATGGATGATGTGTAGGGAAGGGATGGATGATGTGTAGGGAAGGGGTGGATGTGTAGGGAAGGGGGTGGAAGATGTGTAGGAAAAGGGGTGGATGATGTGTAAGGGAGTGAACGATGTGTAGGGAAGGGGGTGGACGATGTGTAGGGAAGGGGGTGGACGATGTGTAGGGAAGGGGGTGGACGATGTGTAGGGAAGGGGGTGGACGATGTGTAGGGAAGGGGGTGGACGATGTGTAGGGAAGGGGTGGACGATGTGTAGGGAAGGGGGTGGATGATGTGTAGGGAAGGAGTGGATGATGTGTAGGGAAGGTGGAGGGTGATGTGTAGGGAAGGGGTGCATGATGTGTAGGGAAGGTGGAGGGTGATGTGTAGGGAAGGGGTGCATGATGTATAGGGAAGGGAGTGGACGATGTGTAGGGAAGGGGGTGGATGATGTGTAGGGAAGGGGGTGGATGATGTGTAGGGAAGGGGGTGGATGTGTAGGGAAGGGGTGGATGATGTGTAGGGAAGGGGTGGATGATGTGTAGGGAAGGGGGTGGATGATGTGTAGGGAAGGGGGTGGATGATGTGTAGAGAAGGGGGTGGATGATGTGTAGGGAAGGTGGAGGATGTGTAGGGAAGGAGTGGATGATGTGTAGGGAAGGGGTGGATGATGTGTAGGGAAGGGAGTGGACGATGTGTAGGGGGGTGAATGATGTGTAGGGAAGGGGGTGGATGTGTAGAGAAGGGGTGGATGATGTGTAGGGAAGTGGGTGGATGATGTGTAGGGAAGGGAGTGGACGATGTGTAGGGAAGGGGGTAGATGATGTGTAGGGAAGGGGGTAGATGATGTGTAGGGAAGGTGGAGGATGATGTGTAGGGAAGGGGGTGATGTGTAGGGAAGGGGTGGATGATGTGTAGGGAAGGGGGTGGATGATGTGTAGGGAAGGGGGTGGATGATGTGTATGGAAGAGGGTGGATGATGTGTAGAGAAGAGGGTGGATGATGTGTAGAGAATGGGGTGGATGATGTGTAGGGAAGGTGGAAGATGTGTAGGGAAGGAGTGGATGATGTGTAGGGAAGGGGTGGATGATGTGTAGGGAAGGGAGTGGACGATGTGTAGGGGGGTGAATGATGTGTAGGGAAGGGGGTGGATGTGTAGAGAAGGGGTGGATGATGTGTAGGGAAGTGGGTGGATGATGTGTAGGGAAGGGAGTGGACGATGTGTAGGGAAGGGGGTAGATGATGTGTAGGGAAGGTGGAGGATGATGTGTAGGGAAGGGGGTGGATGATGTGTAGGGAAGGGGGTGGATGATGTGTAGGGAAGGGGTGGATGATGTGTAGGGAAGGGGGTGGATGATGTGTAGGGAAGGGGGTGGATGATGTGTAGGGAAGGGGGTGGATGATGTGTAGGGAAGGGGGTGGATGATGTGTAGGGAAGGTGGAAGATGTGTAGGGAAGGAGTGGATGATGTGTAGGGAAGGGGTGGATGATGTGTAGGGAAGGGAGTGGACGATGTGTAGGGGGGTGAATGATGTGTAGGGAAGGGGGTGGATGATGTGTAGGGAAGTGGGTGGATGATGTGTAGGGAAGGGAGTGGACGATGTGTAGGGAAGGGGGTAGATGATGTGTAGGGAAGGGGAAGGGTGAGTGGACACCACTGGACATTGAAGCAACTGATAAGTCAGTTCAGACCCCGACATAACATACTGTTACAACAGCTGATATACCATCACCTGCGATTTAATTATTTTAAAACTGTTTATATATATAAACTTGTTTCAAACTTGATGCAAAAAAATTGAGTAAACCAAGTTAAAAATTTGCAATATATTCTTAATAAATAAAAAGCTTAAGTAATAATGTTGCTGTTCGAGATTTATTTAATGATAAAACTCGTAACACTTTTCTTCATTTATTTTAATGTCTTCTTTAACAATTAGTGTCATAATTTATTATTATTTAGCTTTATCGTTATTAAGTTGGTGTTTGGCTGGAGGTAAACAATGAGTGGTTGACTTACTGATAACATCAAGCCTGGCTGTAGCTTGCTCCCGGCCCAAGTCGTTCTCTATGGTAACTCTGTAGAGGCCAGCATCCTGCTGAGACACCTTGGGGATCTCTAGGATGCGTATCTCGTCTTTCTCGGTCATTTTGAAGCGGCCATCCTCCAGGATCCTTATGGAGTCCTTGTCCCACACTGCCCTCGGCACTGGACACCCTATGGGAGTTATACAAGATAAAACGAGTTTTTGGTGATCTGTATACATAAATACAAAAGTGTTATGAGAATCTAATCTTTTCACCTGTACCTGCAGACAGGTACTTAACTTTTCTTACACGCAAGTACCGAATCATCCCCTCCACTGCACAAATGTCTCTTTAAATAGAATACTTGGCGGTATTATCATTGTCATACTGAAGTCTCTCAGCTCAGGTTGACAGACTTCATTATATATGAAATCCATTCTGTGCGAAGGAATATGACAGGGAAGCGTTAAGTAACTTCCTTCACACCTTCTATGTATCACACAAAAGAGGATAGCGGCACATTGCTAATGTAGCCAATTTAGAGAGAGAGCGAGAGAGAGAGAGACCTCACTCCCTGAAAGTTTAAATATAAATAATTGTATACAGCTATTCTCCTCTTGGGAGGTGCCTTGTTACTAGTGAAGGAATCTTGATCCAAAGAATTTAAACTAGATTACCCTCCCCTTCTTCTGATCAAACACTATTACCTCGCATTCCCCAGGCGTAGCATGATCCCTTACGGGTTTCGCGCCTCCCCATGAAAACATTAATACACACGTCACTAACCCTTGACAGCACACTGGAAGGACACAGACTCTCCCTCCTCGACGATGCGATCATGAGGGATGTAGTAGAATTTAGGTCCGTGGGAACGGCGGGTCTTGGAGCGGGTGCTGGGCTCTGGCGTCCGCCGC
>NC_091307.1:14014832-14142332 GCF_038502225.1 Cherax quadricarinatus
CACTCGTATGCCTTATGAAAATAAAATTGGTAGGAATTTTTCAATGCGTGTATGACAAGTTCACCAAACGCGAACTTAAAAAGTGAAACAGAACACCTGCGGGATACCTAATGGTGTAGAGACTTTCCAGTCACTGGACCACGATGTTATGACCACTGTGGCGTTTCAATGCACGAGAGAGCCACTTCTCAACTAGCTATTATACTCTGATTACATTAGAGATAAACATCTCATAGTCCTAAGTGGCGGTATGCCTTTATGGAACGATAATCATAGTCTGGCGTAACTACAGAAAATTCTTTATTACATTTTTTCGAGTTTTCAGAGCTTAGTGTCGCTAGCATAATAGGTCAGCACCAGAACTATTTACTACTACTTATTATAGCTAATGATTGTTACTATTCCACAGGACTGTACGGCGGTCTCTAAATTCTGCTACAACAGTAGGTTAAAACGTAATTGTAATTTATAATAGTACAAATGAAGCTTTACATTTTTAGTCATATTAAAACTGTACAGAACATTCCATCATGCACAAGTCTGTACTGTAAAACATGAAAGCACTAGCAACCATGCAAATAAACAACCATGCCTTCCTTCACCATTCCTATTCACGTGTTAGCAGATGGGTACAGGCCTCACATACATAGAAAGTTTATAACCAGTATGTTATAGAAATAATAATTGAAAACACTTATACAATAGGATTAAATATACTAAAAGTGGAGGAGACCGGACCAAAGCAATCTCGCTGGGATGCTGACTCTGGCCGCACATGTGGACAATGTTGAGGTTGGTCGGGCTACCAACCCCACACTCAATTCCTTATATAAGCGTGTGTTAGCAGTAAGACGTGGTAGCATGGCATTTTAAAATTTTGACAAATCCATATCCTGCTTGTTAATAAAAAAAATATGGAAAAAGGAGTTGCGAATCAAATTTTATTAAAGGCGTTATCGAGGTTACTAGTGAAGAAAGAATGGGAGGGGGAGGATGAAGTAATGTATGTGTTAATATGTAATTTTAATGTCATCTTGGCTGGAAAGGAATGTGACGTATTGTCGGTATATCGAGGGAGAAGAGATAGGCCTGTGATAATATTTCCAGGTATTTTTTACAAATATTTCTTGAATATAGACTTTTTTTTTTTTTACAGAGTTAATGTTTATTTTTTAGGATAATTTTTCTCATACAGTAGTAGTATTTCAATTTTAAACTTAGCATTTTTGCCTTAATCTTACGAGTGTTGAGCAATAATTTGTGCCGGCTTACTCTGATCTGATTTTTATGCAGTTCTGGAGTTCGATTAGGCTGTGGGCTCAGGTTGGCATGTTAGATGCAAATATGCTCAGCGCAAGATTTACCTTGTTTGTGAATATATGGTCAAGAGTATTTTCTAATGTGATCAGGTCTATTACTTGCTTGAATGGTGTGGATTCGTCATTATTTGAGAATATAAAGTCAAGAGTATGTTCCAATCTGATCAGGTCTTTTGTTGGCTTAATGACCCCCCGACAAAGCTAGTGGGTCATTTAACCTGTGCCGGCAGTGTGTGCCGTTGTTTTAGTAAGAAAACGTAAATTACCACTTGAATTTTCGTTGATGTCTGCAGATCCGGGTTCAGTACACCGGTTCCATACCCAGGTCCACTTGCTCTTTAATTGCCTGGGGTTAAAAATTTAGTGTCGTGAGCACTTCTTACACTTCTGTGTGATGTTCAGTACCAATTCCACTACCGGGTTCACCTACTCCTATACATC
Source organism: Cherax quadricarinatus (assembly GCF_038502225.1). Classification (NCBI taxonomy): domain Eukaryota; kingdom Metazoa; phylum Arthropoda; class Malacostraca; order Decapoda; family Parastacidae; genus Cherax; species Cherax quadricarinatus. The sequence goes on from NC_091307.1 coordinate 14,016,593, forward strand.
TCTCTGGCCTTGTTTTATATGCATGAGTTGGGAGCTATTACTTTTTTTAAGTGTTGCTGGTATATTTAAGTTGGAGAAAGTTGTGCGAAGAGTTGTGGGTATAACTAAGAAGTAACTGAATCTAGATGGGTACGTGGTGAAAATAAAAATGCATTCGCGGAGAAATTTACAACAAATATGGAAAATGACTGGGGAAGGTACATCATTTGGTGGGCGTGACCCCGAGCCTCGCTAAAGGTTAGATGAGGCGAGGACTAATGGATACCTGGAAGAGGAAAAGATAAACCCTTAAGTTAATAGGTTTGAATTACAGGGCCTAATGCTATAGGACAGGGTGAGCATGTATAGGGGACATTTAGAGTGAGGGTTAAATGCCATAGTCATGTGACGTGAGAGAGGACTTGTGATATGCAGTAAAAAGCAGTGTGACCCCCAATACTAATTATGAGAAAACGTGTGTGGAGGGAGGGGAGGTGCGGGTGTATGGAGGGGCAGCGGCTGGATCTAGAAGACTTGGTGTTGAAAAAGGTCAGTGGAAAATGGGAAACATGTTGCCATGGTAACGCTGTGGCGTAGGGGGCGTGGGCGGTGATGGGGGAGACGGTGGTGACGACGACGTGGTGTAGGTAAGTGTGGGCGTGTTGAAAGGATGGGGCGTGGGTGAAGGGTTCTAGAGTGGGCGGGGACTGGCTAACCTAGTAGCAGCGGGGAGGAGCCACGAGAGAGAGGACGCCAATGAGATATGGTGACGGAGGGTTCCCGCCAGCCGACGCCCGCCCATGAGTGAGCGCTCCCTTCACCTGTAAGATTCCCAACATGATGACACCTATGAAGTTATCCCACCACTAGCCTCGCATCACAAGCTTAACACTAATCTTTACACATCTGAAGCAAGCACAAGCAACCTTCACAACCCGTAGCAGTAAGTAGTGTGCATGACATAAAACATTTGTGGGCTACTCCTTATTCTTTGATAATTTCCCCACAATGTATGTACAGCTATATACATAAGGCTATATACACGCAAGCTAGATCCCAATACGGAAACACAGAGCTACAGTCTGGATTAAACACTGTCAACAGCTAAAATATCACAAACAGATCTACTAAAGCAACAGTGAAACTTTGATTTGTATAGAATCAGTTACATTCACAATTTAATTATCAAAAACACAATAACGAAGAATCAGTCACAATATCGTGGATGAAAGAAATCATACAGCCTACAAACTAGAAAAATAAAACTTGATATGGGTCTAAGATGCATGGAAACTTCGCTCATTTTTTTTTTCCAATTTATAGATTAGGTGTGATATTAGTAACATTTGATGCCATCGATTCTAAAATAACGAAGTTTGTGCAAAATATTGACTGTGCAATCTTATGAAAAAAAGCCAATTTCAATTATCCTTTAGCAGGATATCTAACTAGCTAGTATTCTGAACTACTTCATAAAGCTTACTAGGTAACTAATTATACATCTGTATATAATGGATTTACAATAGTAACGGCGAGAGAAGAAAGAAAATGTACTTATCTACAGAAAACAATTTCATATGGGGTAACCATAGTGCCCAGAACTTACGCTGAAAGCCTACAGAGGGCGAGCGCGAAAACCTGGAGGGGGTGTTGGTTCTGGAGGGCGTGGTCCTGCGGGAGAGGTCTGGTCGATGTTCCAACTGCACAGTAACGTCGTTCTCCTTGTCGTCAGCCACTGGGTAAAGAGACATTAGTTCATTTACATGTAAACGCAAGATTCTAGTTCCTATATAATGGGTCACTGTTTTCCAAACTCGTACTATGAACAGTTTGGAATTCTCCAGACAAGCCTCCCATGTTGAACTAAGTACTCCAACTATTACTTCAAAATAGTGATAGCAAGATGAATAGCTTCCAAATGTTAATATATGAACTTTGAAACCTATAAAAAGTATTTAAAGTCTTTTTATTCCAGGATCCTACGAACAGGAATGAAAGTAAGGTGACGCTCCAATACACGCAGCACTTACTCTCGACAACGATGGTGGCGGAAGTGACAGCCTTGCCCATGTCATTGAAGATAATGCACGAGTACTCTCCCTCATCTTCCGGGTACACCTCATGGATCTTGAGCCTCACCCTGGACCCGTCCCACTCGCTCTCCACATCCCCACCAAGCTTTAGAACCTAAAACCAGCGACACAGCATTAAAATAACATTAATGGGCTTAAGGGTTTCCTGAAACAGAAAAACAACCCCAGTATAAGTTTTGTTACACTGGAAAATTGTGGCATAAAACTTTCCGCTATTAACGATGTATTAATACTATGATTCTAAAGCCCTAAAACTTTAGGTCACACAGGGTCTTTGAAGGACTAGCACGGTAAATTGTAAAATCTTAATGATCACTTCGCCATGAGCACTCTGGTCATCAGTGTCTCTTTGGATTGCTATATTGGTGCACATGCTTGACCTGTGGCCCCCACCAGGCGCGCCCCGCCACCAGCCACACTCACCACAGTCATGACTCCATTGCCCAGTTAATTTGGCTCAGAGAAGGTCAGGCAGGTCACAATAATGGCTGACCTGCGCGAGGAGAGTCGTGATCTAGCGCACACTTTGTTTGTCATAGTGTACGTGTGTGTGTGTGGGGGGGGGGAGATCTCACGTGTACATGTGAGAGAATATTACAAAGAATAAAAAGGCACAATACTGTGACTGGAACAATACACAAATAAGTTTGTGTGCTGGTAAAGATTGGGGGAAGTGTCACGCGAGTACGTTAGGAGGGGCAAGTGTGTACATGTGGGGGAATCACAGGAGCAAACTAGGATTTCTTATGTCCATGTTGGGGGAGGAGGACACGTGTACGTACACGTGTTGTGTGTGTGTGACACAGAAAGAGAGAGAGAGAGAGAGAGAGAGAGATACCCTTCCCTCCCCACACATACTTATTTGTTTTCGAAGATTTCTTGCAGAATAACTGACAAGAAAGAGATGCAAACTAGAGCCTGGAGTTTACCTGGAGAGAGTTCCGGGGGTCAACGCCCCCGCGGCCCGGTCTGTGACCAGGCCTCCTGGTGGATCAGAGCCTGATCAACCAGGCTGTTACTGCTGGCTGCACGCAAACCAACGTACGAGCCACAGCCCGGCTGATCAGGAACCGACTTTAGGTGCTTGTCCAGTGCCAGCTTGAAGACTGCCAGGGGTCTGTTGGTAATCCCCCTTATGTATGCTGGGAGGCAGTTGAACAGTCTCGGGCCCCTGACACTTATTGTATGGTCTCTTAACGTGCTAGTGACACCCCTGCTTTTCATTGGGGGGATGTTGCATCGTCTGCCAAGTCTTTTGCTTTCGTAGTGAGTGATTTTCGTGTGCAAGTTCGGTACTAGTCCCTCTAGGATTTTCCAGGTGTATATAATCATGTATCTCTCCCGCCTGCGTTCCAGGGAATACAGGTTCAGGAACCTCAAGCGCTCCCAGTAATTGAGGTGTTTTATCTCCGTTATGCGCGCCGTGAAGGTTCTCTGTACATTTTCTAGGTCAGCAATTTCACCTGCCTTGAAAGGTGCTGTTAGTGTGCAGCAATATTCCAGCCTAGATAGAACAAGTGACCTGAAGAGTGTCATCATGGGCTTGGCATCCCTCGTTTTGAAGGTTCTCATTATCCATCCTGTCATTTTTCTAGCAGATGCGATCGATACAATGTTATGGTCCTTGAAGGTGAGATCCTCCGACATGATCACTCCCAGGTCTTTGACGTTGGTGTTTCGCTCTATTTTGTGGCCAGAATTTGTTTTGTACTCTGATGAAGATTTAATTTCCTCGTGTTTACCATATCTGAGTAATTGAAATTTCTCATCGTTGAACTTCATATTGTTTTCTGCAGCCCACTGAAAGATTTGGTTGATGTCCGCCTGGAGCCTTGCAGTGTCTGCAATGGAAGACACTGTCATGCAGATTCGGGTGTCATCTGCAAAGGAAGACACGGTGCTGTGGCTGACATCCTTGTCTATGTCAGATATGAGGATGAGGAACAAGATGGGAGCGAGTACTGTGCCTTGTGGAACAGAGCTTTTCACCGTGCCTGCCTCGGACTTTACTCTGTTGACTACTACTCTCTGTGTTCTGTTAGTGAGGAAATTATAGATCCATCGACCGACTTTTCCTGTTATTCCTTTAGCACGCATTTTGTGCGCTATTACGCCATGGTCACACTTGTCGAAGGCTTTTGCAAAGTCTGTATATATTACATCTGCATTCTTTTTGTCTTCTAGTGCATCTAGGACCTTGTCGTAGTGATCCAATAGTTGAGACAGACAGGAGCGACCTGTTCTAAACCCATGTTGCCCTGGGTTGTGTAACTGATGGGTTTCTAGATGGGTGGTGATCTTGCTTCTTAGGACTCTTTCAAAGATTTTTATGATATGGGATGTTAGTGCTATCGGTCTGTAGTTCTTTGCTGTTGCTTTACTGCCCCCTTTGTGGAGTGGGGCTATGTCTGTTGTTTTTAGTAACTGTGGGACGACCCCCGTGTCCATGCTCCCTCTCCATAGGATGGTAAAGGCTCGTGATAGGGGCTTCTTGCAGTTCTTGATGAACACGGAGTTCCATGAGTCTGGCCCTGGGGCAGAGTGCATGGGCATGTCATTTATCGCCTGTTCGAAGTCATTTGGCGTCAGGATAACATCAGATAGGCTTGTGTTAACCAAATTCTGTGGCTCTCTCATAAAAAATTCATTTTGATCTTCGACTCTCAGTCTGGTTAGTGGCTTGCTAAAAACTGAGTCATATTGGGACTTGAGTAGCTCACTCATTTCCTTGCTGTCATCTGTGTAGGACCCATCTTGTTTAAGTAAGGGCCCAATACTGGACGTTGTTCTCGACTTTGATTTGGCATAGGAGAAGAAATACTTTGGGTTTCTTTCGATTTCATTTATGGCTTTTAGTTCTTCCCGCGATTCCTGACTCCTATAAGATTCCTTTAGCTTAAGTTCGATGTTTGCTATTTCTCTGACCAGTGTCTCCCTACGCATTTCAGATAGATTGACCTCTTTTAGCCGCTCTGTTATTCTTTTCCGTCGCCTGTAAAGAGAGCGCCTGTCTCTTTCTATTTTACATCTACTCCTCCTTTTTCTTAGAGGAATAAGTCTTGTGCATACATCGAGTGCCACCAAGTTAATCTGTTCTAGGCATAAGTTGGGGTCTGTGTTGCTTAGTATATCTTCCCAGCTTATATCGGTTAGGACTTGGTTTACTTGGTCCCACTTTATGTTTTTGTTATTGAAGTTGAATTTGGTGAATGCTCCCTCGTGACTAATCTCATTTTGTCGGTCTGGGGCTCTGCGCATACATGTCTGAACCTCAATTATGTTGTGATCTGAGTATATTGTTTTTGATATGGTGACATTTCTTATCAGATCATCATTGTTAGTGAAGATGAGGTCTAGTGTATTCTCCATTCTAGTAGGCTCTATTATTTGCTGGTTTAAATTGAATTTTGTGCAGAGATTTAAAAGCTCATGTGAGTGTGAGTTTTCATCAGAGCTGCCTCCTGGTGTTATTACTGCAACAATATTATTTGCTATATTCCTCCATTTTAGGTGCCTTAAGTTGAAATCCCTCAGGAGCAAGATGTTGGGTGCAGGAGCTGGAAGATTTTCCAGACAGTGGTCAATTTTTAACAGCTGTTCCTGGAATTGCTGGGATGTTGCATCCGGAGGCTTGTAGACTACCACAATGACTAGGTTTTGGTTCTCGACCTTTACTGCTAAAACTTCCACTACATCATTTGAGGCATTAAGCAGTTCTGTGCAAACAAGTGACTCTGCAATGTACAGGCCAAGCCCCCCCTTTTGCCTGTTCACTCTGTCACATCTGTATAGGTTGTAACCTGGGATCCATATTTCGTTGTCTAAGTGATCCTTTATGTGGGTCTCAGTGAAAGCCGCGAACATTGCCTTTGCCTCTGCAAGCAGTCCACGGATGAAAGGTATTTTGTTGTTTGTTGCTGGCTTTAGACCCTGTATATTTGCAAAGAAGAATGTCATCGGACTGGTGGTATTGTTGGTACTGGGGGGGGGGATTTTTTTTCCGGCATTAGTATCTGTATCTGTTGGTTTGGAGTGGAGGCCATCGACTGTGGTTCCACTCCAGGAATGACTGGATTTGGTGTACAATTTCTGCCATTTCCTGCCAGTTTTTTTTCCTTCCTGGCACTAAAAAACCTCTCCCTCTTGAGTGGCTGTGGCTACCCAGGTTTTCCCATGGCCTGGATGTTTTGTATCTTTTTGTCCCCTCTAGATGGTGTGCCTGGCAATTTAAGTTATAGCACAGTCTTTCCTGTACTGAAGAGGTACACATTTCAGGGTGAAAAAGCTTACAGGAAGGGAGTTTGCATTTTCCTGTTGTCATATGGGCACGGCATTTTCTAGGGTGGTCATAGTTGCACGTCCCATCTGTTTTTCCAGATTTCCCATGTCTGCAGATACCAAGTGCATAGTATGTGCACAGGCTTGGTTTCCGTTTGCCTTGGGTTTCTGTGACTGTATTCCCTGTTGGTGCATGTTTACCTGTCTTATTCCTATCTTCCCTAGCACCAACAATGGAGCTCCCACCAGTTGTTTTTGGTAATATATCCTCACTATTGCTAGTGGAGTCCTCTTGTTTGCTATTTCCTGTTGTATTTCTTGTTTGCAATATTGGTTTTATCTTATCTTTGACTACACTTGTTTCCCCACTACGGCTCCTGTCCCCTATGAGGTCATTTATATGCATTCCTTCCTTTACTGCCCGGTGTAACATATCCACACGTTGTTTACTACTTTATATTTTTACCTAGTTTCTACACATCCAAACATTTAAAACGTGTGTCACACAGGCGCTTAATGACTTGTGGGTTTAGCGTTGCCCGATGAATGTAATAATGATAAAAGTATACCAATGCTTATAACAAAGCACATGGCTAAAAATGGAAATAGGTCCCATTAAATAAATATTTCGTGATGAAATTTCAAGAACATTGAACACAAAAGACTCGGGAAAACCTTGTAAATACATTGAAAAACTTGTGCGATAGTAACATTCTAACAATAGGTTTCAAACATCTTCCACGAAAAATTAAATATTATCGTTTTTAAAACACTTAGGACCAAAACTGGTGTATGTGACCCTGTTGAAGTGCTTCAACACGCACAAAAAACTAGTTAAAAATTTTAAAAAGTTTGATGACACGCCACAAAATATATGACAAAATTAAGAAATGCGAATTACGAAGAAAGAGTGCAAGCAGCGTAAATGTATACGCTGAAAGTCAGGAGAGACGGTAATATGATAAAACATTTTTAGAAGTATCTGTAAACTTGATAGTAATTATTTTTTTACAGTAAAAAGGGAAAGCAAGAGGCTTGTATATTTTTATAATGAAGATTTTGTGAAGTATTACAGAGAGTCGGAAAGCAAGAGGGTTTTGTACCGGGGATTTTGCGAAGTACTTCTTTACAAAGAGTTGATGTGGGTATCTTACCTTGCCCTGCTTCTCCCAGCGGACGAGGGAGGTCTTGGGGGCATCAACGAGGGCTTCAAGAGTGACGCTGTCACCGTCACAGCAACGCACGTCCTGCAGCGCCCGTGTCACCACTGGCACGTGCTCCATCACGCTGCACGAGAGGAAGAAGTTACATGGCTATACTTTACTGAAGAACAAGAATAAATAATTATAATACCTTGACTGGAATAAGTCACAATTAACCCATAATTTGTTGAATAACAAGTACTGCCGACAATTAGGGTAGAAGGATGCTTGGTGCAGAGTAAAATATTTTAAAACGCTTCACTCTGGATAATTTTACAGTAACTTGACAAGGCTCTATCCAGAGCGAATCCATAACCCACAATTTTAAAAGGAAACGTTAGACGTTTCATACCGTGCTCGACCATTATCAAGTCAAAACAACTTTACTATCGACCAACATGACTCAGCTATCTGAATGGCCCGGAGTCACGTGAAGTACTGCGAGGCCAATTTCACTGTCCGTCTTTAATGACGGGTTATATAATGGTATAACTGGATGAATTTCCTACTTAAATGGAAATTCCCCCCCCCCAAAAAAAAAAATGTTCTGTATTTCGATACTAAGAGTAGGTAAAACTAAACTTGAGGTGGACACGTCTGTAGATAAGCAAACTCAGTTGTGACTTGATAAAAGTTCAGAACAAATCGACACGTCGTCTTAAGCTTCCTTTAGCAAGTTTCGTTATTTGCGAATAATGATACTTTAAGTGTTAGTGATACTTGTGTACGGAAACAACCCAAGACGGAGACGATACCACTCAAGTGCGTCAACTAATTAAGCTGTAATGACTGCTTTTATGGCAGTATGTTTATTCTCAGGTCGAGTGGTGCTTCCCAATAAACTGTATTATAGCGGCGGGATGACCGTACGAATGCTGTTTAATCATGTTGCTTTTGAAAGCAGGTGCCTATATCCTGAAGGGATTTTGATCCAAAGAATGAGAGCTAGACTTCCCTTCCTTGGATCGAACCTTATTACTTCCCATTCCCCTGGCTGTCTTACTCTCAGGGTTAGTGTTTTCCCATGAATATATAGGTAGTAATAACTAATTATATACCACTAATTTACTGTGGCTAACCATTTATGAACTCCCTATTTCAAGGAACCACATCAATTTGAAAACTTAAAGACACGAAGACAGCAGAAAAATACAGACGAATTCTCAGCACCTGCAGAGGTAAACAAACAGCGGAGACGGGACATGCGCACACTATCATTAACCACGGTAAGGAAAGCTTTTGTCCAGCACTCTGCTAATGCGAGCCCACACATGACAAATTTTCATGTCCACTGAACATTCGTAATTCCTAATATATCTAGCGATTCCCCAACCCAGTGCCACTCGAGATAAAAAATTTGAAGACTTCAAGATCTGTGATCTTCTTAAGGTATGATGGAGAAGTCTTTAGCTTGAGAGAAAAGTGGAGATGAGGAATGAGTAAGAGAGATGCCGCCTTAGAAGTGTGAAGAGGGAGATGGAAGTTGGCGCTAAAAGTTGGGCCCAGAGGATAAACCCACCTAAAGAAAAGTTGGTTAAAAACACACATAAATAGGGATATACTAGAAGGAAAAAATGAATATGCTAAGACTGAGCAGATCTTGTTGAAAATATTTGCCGATAATTATTGAAAAAAAAATTAATCCAAGGAAAATCTAACCGAGACAACGGAACGACGTCATGATGTAGCCTTAAGGATGTATTTTATTAAGCAAATTTGATTAGATTTGCAGTGTGTTGCTACACTATTCTAGATGCTAGTTACATTGTGGGAACAAACTCTAGCCATGTTTCAATGTATTATTCCATCATAAAGAATGGATTGCATGTATTAAATAATGAAATCTGGTTATAATAGTAAAGGCAGAAAAAATGGATTTTCAGATTTTCAAGGAGCAAAACAAAACGTTCAGTGGACAGGTGTTGGCAACACACACAGCAACACTACTGTCATCTTCATATCGTGAAGACAATATCAAAATAAGTAAGAAAACTGCCTCAGTAGAAGACAAGAAAAAATCATGTTTTCTAACAAGCAAATAAAAACATGATAATGAATGGTGGCAGATTTCAACCGGTTATATATATGAAGAATAAAATTATGACAAGAGTACACAGAATGCAGGCAGATCATTTATAAAACAAGTCAAATAGAGCAAAGGCCAGAAAAATGACAGGGATGATTAGGAGAACTTTCAAAGCAAGAGGAGCAACGCCAGTGCGACTTCAAATCAGCGGTGTTCTCACAACTTTAAATATGCAATAATTCTGTGCTCGCATCGCCTTTCATGGCCGGAGACAGCTGGAATAAGTAAGTAAGTAAGTAAGTAAGTTTATTCAGGTATACACAAATACAGTTACATAGAATTATCATACATAGCAGCATATGTGTAGAGAACCTGGGATAACCCAAAAAAGTCAGACAGAGTGACTTATTTCCATTGGGGTCCTTTTACCTTATTATTATAGTATAAAGGTTATAATATTTTCTTATTATTCTACAATGAAGATAACATCTTATTATCATACTAAAAAGACTATCTGCTACACCAAGGTCATTAAGACTATCTACAATACGAGGGTCATTACAAGGAATAAGGTAAAATTTACACGTATGTTAGCTAAAAAATAGAAAATCATTCCCCTCCCTTTCTGTAGCTACATTCATCAGACACCTTTTGGCACTCTTCTTGAACTGGTTCACGCTATGACTGGCTTTGACATGTGCGGGTAGTCTGTTCCATTCCTTTATTGCTGTACAATAAAAGGTGTTTGAAGCCTGGCCACTGACTGTGGGTACTACAAAGTTGTGCTCTCTCCCCCTAGTACTATGATTGCTTTGGTTCCCAACCTTGACAAAATTGACAGCAAGATATTCTGGACACTGTTTGTGAGCAATTTTATAAACATGATTTAGCTTCAGTTGTTTTACTCTGTCTTCAACATTCAGCATATCCAACTGCTGTAATTCATCCTGGCCTACATGCTCTCTTGGTCCCAGCCCCAGGATGAATCTTACGATTTTGTTCTGGGTGATTTGCAGTATATCTTTCAGTTTTTTTGTCAAGGCAGAGTACCATGAAGAGCAAGCGTAATCCATATGGCATTGTATAAGGGCTAGACATAGGGTCCTGCGAGCCTCAGTAGGTAGACACTGTGCTTGTCTATACAGGAACTTCAGTTTGGCATTCGCTTTCTTTACTACACTGTTCCCTATCAATTCTCCTGACATGCATGGGTCAAAGGGGATTCCCAAATATTTTACTGATGAAACCAAAGTGATGGGCTCCCCATTACATTGAACATTAAAATTATTTACCCTTCTCAGTTTATGTTTCGTGCCAAAGAGAATGGCTTCAGTTTTCCCTAGGTGTAATGATAGTTTGTTGTCTACTAACCATTTGCTGCAGGACTCCAGTTCCAGTGTTAAAACATTAGCAATATCTTGTGGGTCTTTACCTGACACTAACAGAGCACTGTCATCTGCATACAGTAGGAGTTTGCACTTGACACTGATAGGCATATCATTGACATAACATAAGAATAATAAGGGACCCAGAATACTACCTTGGGGAACTCCACATGTTATCGGCAGGGGTTCTGATTCTGTTTTGTTGATTTTGACTATTTGTCTCCTGTTGCTAAGGTAGGACTTAAACCAGTCTACAGAACCTATACCGATAGCTTGAAGTTTATTAAATAATATATTGTGGTTGACAGTATCGAAGGCCTTTTGCAGGTCTAAGGTTACCATGCCTATGAGGTTCCCCTTTGACATTTCAGTTCTCAGGTAATCCATCAGATTAATAAGGGAGGTGTCGGTTGAGTAGGATCTTCTAAAGCCCGATTGATAGCTATGGAGAATGTTGTTGTCATTAAGGTACTTAACTACTTGAGAATACACCGCCCTCTCTAGAATTTTAGATATTATACTGAGTATACTAACAGGCCTATAGTTGCTTACATCAGACCTACTATTTTTCTTGAAGATAGGAGTGACTCTGGCCTCCTTAAACCCCTCCGGTACTGTATTAGTGGTGATTGATAGATTTATTATGTGAGCAATAGGGATTGACAGTTCAGAAGCACCATCTTTTAGGAACTTAGACGGGATGTTATCAGGGCATGTGCTCTTAGTTGGGTTTAACCTGCTTAGTTCTTTTTGAATAAAGTCATGAGATACACTTACTAGTTGACAACTGTTTGGGGTTACCCCTTTATTGGTATAGTATGTTTGAAACTTATCAGAGTCTGTGTTAAAGGTATTTGATGCAGCTGGTAGTTTACTTACTAGTGTTGATGCAACAGATGTGTAGTAGGAATTAAAGCAATTTGCCACCTTAGATGTTTCGTGGCATACCTCATTATCGATAGTGAGTACTATGTTAGACCTATCTACTGGCTTATGGCTATACCCCAACTGTTTTAGTTGTTGCCAGAGCTTTCTGGGGTTATGCTTATACTCTTCAATTTTTGAGCAGTAGTGCTTTGCCTTTGCTCCTTTTATAAGTCTCTGTACTCTGTTCCTCACCCTTTGGAATTCATTTAGTGCTGCAATATCCTGTCTGTTTGCTTGAAATCTTTTTAGCAGCTGGTCTCTGAATTTCATATTATCTAATATCTCAGTATTCATCCAGGGTTCAGTTCTTCGTTTAATCCTAACCTCTTTAACTGGTGCAATATTATCAAGGATGGTAGTGAACATTGTTTTGAATTTTTCCCAGGCATCGTTTACGTCCGTGCAACTTGTTATCTCTGTCCAGTCACAATTGTGTAGCCTATTTACCAGTGTTTCTTTACTGTAGTTTCTAGTTGACCTCATTTTTATTGTCCTGTGTAGGCCTATCCTATCCCTAGTTATTTTCCTGGTGCAGTAAATGATGAAATGATCACTAAGACCTGTGGTAATGACGCCTGACTGACTAATGTTCTCAGAGCGGTTACAAAGTATGTGGTCAATTAGGGTGGCTGAGAACTGTGTGATCCGGGTTGGAGTATTAATTAGTTGAGTGTAACTATTTAATCCTAGAATTTGCTTATACCTTTTGCATAGCCCGTTATTTTGCTGCTGAAAACAGATATTAAAGTCGCCCAGTATTATTGTCTCGCAATTGTTTTCAACTCCGGACAAGACTCTGGAAAAGTCTTCTAAGAACTGGTCCTGGGTAGGAGGGCGGTAACTAGTTCCTACTAAGATGGGTTTGGTCTTAGGAAGCAGCACTTCAAACCATAGAATCTCCAGTTTATTGTTATTTAAATCAGGTCTTGGGTTGTAAGCTAAGTCATTTCTAATGTAGGCACATACTCCACCATACTCCACCAGAAGTACACTGCCAGCATATAAAACACAAACTACTGGGAACGCCTCAGAGCACTTGTTCTCTCTGGAACGGAGAGGAGATACTTACACTAACAATTTACTGGAGTGAAAGATAGGAGAAAGAATAAACCCAGTGAAGAATAAGTACAATTAAAGAACAATTTGTCAACATCCGTGGTTCAAGATTAAACGTATCACCAGAAATCAGAAATATTACTTGAACGAATGTAGTTTTCAAGAAGATGGACCAGTATTTCGTGCAAATTCTGGATGAACTGGGATTTAATGCCTATGTTAGCCTGCAGCCTGCTAGCACAGACAACCTAGCTGACCAATTGGTCAACCAAAAGCCTGGCCTGAGAGGGCAGAAAAACCTTCGAAAGCAGGTACAGGGCTGTAACAGTTATGGCCAGGGATAAAACACTTCAATAGATTTATATTTCGTTGCCTTAGCAGCTAGTTTATTGTGCACAACTTCAGCAGGACGAAGAAGTATTCCATTATGCGTTTAGTAACTAAGGGGTGTCGAGAAAAAAATGGGTGGGGGTGTCGGTGAGAAAAAATAGACATGGTTATCGGATGAGAGATGTGGAGTGTCAGAGGTGTCTGTGGGAAGGTGGGAGAAAGAGGAAACAGGAGGTAGCTGTCAAGATGGTGACGGATCCGTCAAGTGATCCTTGGCCACAATGAGCCGCCACTGTTGCAGCTAGGAACAGTCGTCTATTCATAATCATCCCTCCTCCCCTACCACCACTGTTGCCAACCCCCCACCACCATCTCCACATATCGTGCTGATGGATATATCACCAAAATTCCATTTACCCTGCCTATGGGACAGGCCATCCTGATAGATGATAATTCCTAAGTAATAATAATCCCAAGTCTGCCGGAAGGAAACCTGCTGAACTCTTATTGGAATACTTTATATTCTCATTGCCATACTGAAATATCTCGGCTTTGGCTGACATATTTCAATACTTTGGAATCCACCCTGTGTGATTGAATATGTCAAGCAAGCATAACTTTCTGTTCCCACCTTGTATATCATTTTACAATAAGGATGCAGAACAGTGTTTAGGGATCAAAACTTGATAAATAAGGATATCTACTGAAACAACGAATGTACATTCTGTCCAAATTCAGTATTTATAAACGTAGATTAGAACTCTAACGATGAAGATATCTTCATAAATTTTATTTAGGTAATTACGAATCACTAATATTTTATTCTTTGTTCATTTATTTGTACAATTTCACTGTTAAGGTTTTGTTGTTACCTTCATGCTCTGGTGCCGCTCTTATACCTCGCCTGTCCACTATATGCATGTCCTCACTCTAACCAGTTATATAAACTAATGCTCCTGGCGAGATAAACCTAGCCTTTAATAAAGTATCCAAACGTATATGTTTTTTTTTATACCTTTCACTCTCTCATAAGCTGACCTCTACTACCTACAGGTAAGCCTCTAGTATCCTCCATCACCCCACCTGCTCGAGGAAAAACAAACTTATGCCATTAAGAGAAAGGCGGAGATCAACTTTAAAAATGCACCATCATGTACCTTCAAAACACTTGACTGACATTAGCACTCGCGCCCTAACTGATCCCCTCAAGGTATTCCCACCATCTACTACTACTCGGTGACCCCGTGGAAACACCACTTTCACGTTTTTTTTGTACATCGCTATGGCATCATAAAACAAGGTTTTCCACGAAGACCAAATTAGTTGATTATATTCATTATAAAACCTGGTTTCCCCAGGAAGGAGAACCAACTAGTGATCTGGGCATCTTAATGAAATTTGCCCTCATTATACATCATAGTTTTTGTGGCCCCCTGCATTGGTCGAATGTATGTTGTGGCCTCGATGGTTGGCACACAATACAAACAGTATCGCCTGCGAAGGATGTTATAGTGTTATATGTGTATTTTTATCACTGTCCAGTGTGGAGTTTAAGGAGATGGTTAGTACTGTGACTTGAGGAACAGAGCTTTTTACTGTGACTCTCTCTGAGTTTACATATTGTCTGAGTGTTGAAGATCCATCTGCCTACTTCTCTTCTTACTTCTATTACAATTATTTTACGTGCTAGTATATCAAGATTATACTAAGACTTTTGGAGGATAATGGATTATTATAATAAAAAAAAGCGCTAAACCTACTAGGGAGGAGGATAATGGAGCTAAACACTATAAAGCTACGACTTCATGATAGTCTTCAATGTCCTCTCACAACACACATTTATGTTCACTGAACTACCACTACAAATAGTCGACTAAAACCATTATGTCATTCTATCACTTAAGTGACTGATCATCAAGATGTAAACTTATTTTTTTTACACTGTTGAATTTACACACTGACATCCACCTCATGTTACTGCACTCCCTTACCAGGATGCGACCCAAGTGTGTCTACTAACACCAAGGTACCAATTTACTGTTCTACGTGAACATGGGCTGCAGGTGAATTATTATTATTATCAAGGGGGAAGCGCTAAACCCGGAGGATTATACAGCGCCTGGGGTGGGATGTGGAAGGCATTCAGGCTTAATTCGGGGAACTGGAGCACAGATCCAATTCCCTAAATCAAGAGCCCCTCACCAACATCAAGTAACCTTCCTTGAGGGGGGCTGCAGGTGAAGAAACTCTGTCCATGCATCTCTACTCTTCCCATAATTGAACACTGGTGGTTCGATGATGAGCCGGTCTCTACCACACAGCAGGAGCAGGAGCCACATAACTCTCCACATACCTTATAAACAGAAGGCAGTGGGCCAAGCAGGAAACACCACACTAAAATAACTTAAACCAGGCAGTTACTCACCCTCTCTTTATGGGCCTTCCTTCCAGTTCACCCTTTAGGCCTGCAACAAGAAAAACAAGTAAATTAACGCATTACACTGTCAACGGCAAAACTAGATCAATAGAAAATTTTAGGTACCGGGGTGGGAGGGGACAGAAAATAGGAAAGAGGGAAAAAAGAGGAAGGAAAGAGAGAGAGAGAGAGAGAGAGAGAGAGAGAGAGAGAGAGAGAGAGAGAGAGAGAGAGAGAGAGAGAGAGAGAGAGAGAGAGAGAGAGAGAGAGAGAGAGAGAGAGAGATAAGTAATAAAATACTAGTGTACCCGAGTGAGAATGATTCTACATAAAGACCTCTTCACCAGATCTGCTGAGGAGGACCCCAGTTGGAGGTCAAAATATACCATTCTGTCTCCATGTGGGGTTCTCTCCCACAACTAATAAAAAGTTTACAAAATTAATTTAATAATGACAAACATACTGAAAATTATAAGATTTTATATTAATTAATTTGCTTTGTAAGAGTGTCATCCTTTCCCCATGAAGCGGTATTAGCAGGTCTGAAGGTAAGTCTTATTTCCGTCCACACCAGCGGGTATTAACCTTGGTAAATAAGTAAATAGTAAGTAAATAAGCTTATTCAGGTACAGGTACACATAAATATACTTACATAAATTATCATACACAACATCGTATGTGTAGAATATCTAGGATAACCCCAAAAAAAGGTCAAAGTGACTTATTTCCACTGGGGTCCTTGTGGTTTAAAAAAAAATATGGGCAAACACTATTACATATTAGACAACATTTCGGTTCTGGGACCTTGATCACGCCCAGGCTACACACCAAGACATTCAACTTTTGGAAATTAATGGAGAGCTTAAAACACCTTCAAAACACTGCGCGAGAAGTAAGCCAGTTGTCGCTAGCCTTTGTTCACCATCGGCTCATCTAACAACCTTCAGCAATGTCCTCAGACTACAGAAATGGCAAAAAGGCACAATACCGTGACTGGAACAATACACAGATAACCCGCACATAGACGAGAGGAGCTTACGACGACGTTTCGGTACGACTTGGACCATCAGACTACAGGACCTCAGACTACAGGGTTGTCGCGCCCCCGCTATACGACCCACACCACTTTCAAGTCGTCTGATCACATAGCCCTTTATCAGATTTTTTGTTTTCCCTGACGAATAAAAATTCTCTCGGCTTGATAGTTCTGACAGCTGAGTGTACAAGAACACACTGATGGCCTAATAGTTATGGAAAATGTAGACAAACATACAAGAAACGGCTCTCAAGGCGTAGTAGTCCTAAGAGCTGTGAGTGGTTAATACAAGAATTCGCTCTTGCGGACCTGTCTTCGTGAGAGCTGCGTGTACAAGAACACACAGTCTGGTAGTTCTTGTACACACAAGTTGTGTACAAGAATTTACTCTCACGGCCTGATAAGCCTGAGAACTGCGTGTACAAGAACACAGTCTAGTAGTTCTTGTACACACCTTGTGTGTACAAGAACTTACTTTCACGGCCTGATAGAGGACGAGACGCTTGGTAAATACCGATTCTGCTTACTTCTCTCTCTCCGCTGTATTTTTTCTCTTGCCTAAAACTGCGTCAGCAGACCAGTCATCGTGTTAACTGAGCGAAACTTTTTCAGTCCTTGAACTGAAAACACAATGCTAGACGAGCAACTAAACTTATTACCAGAGGGAAAACTGAACCAATGTCGCCAGTTAGATGCTGACAAAGAAGCGGGAGGGTAGAAAGCACTCACAACGACAACACAGTAGTCAACACGCCCTACAAATGCATTTTTCGTTGTCTGGCGTATTTACGTGTGTATTTCTGAACGAACCCCGTAGAGATGAAAATTAGATATTTTAGCTGTTAACGATACACAGTCGTCGCTTAAATAGTAAACACTGGTTGTGTAGATTGGAAGGAACGAGTACATCCGTATGCACTCACTCCTCCCTCCCCGCTCCTGTGTTATGATACACCTGTGATATACCCGTGACCTATTTCGAGAGCTATTCTGCCCTACTCGCCAAGTTTCTCTTTAAGCTTCCTTGTTGAGTGCCTGTTCCACCTGGCTGTTGCTATTAGCTGCAGCTTGCCCACATAGATATCACAGCCTGGTTGATCTGGCTTGAGGCAATGATCCAGTTTTCTTTCGAAGATCTGCACATTTGTTGCGGCAATAGTTCTGATATTTGCTGGTAGAATGATGAATAGTCTTGACACAATGTTCTCTTATTAAATATATAACACCTCTTTTTTTCCACTGCATTTATTTTACACTTCCTGCCATATCTCACACACCAGTAAGGCGTTATGGCAGTTTTGGTACCTAGCACCAGGTACTCTGAGGGGTTCCTGGTACTTTAAATGCTTTATTGACTACGCGGGGAGTATTGGATCTCCACAGTTTCCAACAATGGCATCTCTCCTGCTTTGAACGAAGTTGTGAGCACAGAATATTCTAGAAGTGAATACATATGATTTAAATAGTAGCATCACTGAGGTTATTTCTCCTGACTACAGTAATTACACCACAGAGTATAAATAGTACCGAGAACTGCACCATTACTGTTTTGATGCTTGCAGGTTCTCCCTGCCAGATGTCAGCACTCTACAGTACTCAGTAATGCGTTTTGCGCGACTTACGGTGCAGGTGTCGCTCTAGTAACACCTGGTGTGAAACAAATGAGGTCGCCGCATTGAGGGCTCGTGTGTCAGTGCCAGTCTCCTACAGCATAGTCAACACAATCAAACTTCCAATATGGAAACAGCCATTTAGGATACTGTCAGGATTGAATTACATCTTAATTGGTGCTGAGCTTTAGATCTGCGTGTTTAAGCTAGTCTCTGCTTCAGTATACAGTCACCACCTCTGCGACGGGAGACACAAGGTGGCGATACGAGAGTTGCACAATTAACGAAGCGCTTATAGTCATTCCTTCCTTTTCAAAAAACAAAGTTATAATAAGTTGTGGCCATCAGTATTGATCTGCAGCAAACAGAAGACGTTCATGCTATTAATGCCAATTACAAGTACCAAAACTAAGGTATAATCTGGAGAATATGAACACAATAAAGACGTAAACCTATTGAGAATACAATCCGTCAGAGGTTGTAAGTCACACAACAGATATCATCAGTGGCATCAGCGGAGAGCAAGAGGTCAAGGATTGCACTCCAAAACATATCAAAATTCATTCCAAGTAAAAGGTTCCAAGTCACTATTTAAGTGTAGATGGCGTCAGCGTCAGTGGCAAGTGTCAGCTGAGGCGGCGATGGCAGAAGTCCGTGTAACATAGTTCACATCTTCAGTATTCCTACCAAGTCAGAGACTATAAGTTAGACCATATAGGCAGCAAGTGACGTCAGTGGTGTTTATTGGCGGCGTCAGTTGTTTATGGCGGCGGCATACGACTATTAACCACGTGTCATACCATATCTGAAATCCATTTCAAGTCGTGGGCGATAAACTACAGAAAATTTTGGGGAAAAGGTTGAAAAAAAGAAAGAATACTGGGCTGTCAAGTTGCTCGAACCTCTACCATAATAAGGTGACCCAGAGTCGGTGGAAACTGAGTTGTGCTGAAAGACATGGATGGTCCATAACACCAAGAACAGAGACGCCATTCTGTGAATCACGACCACTTGTAAGTGCACTACCCACACTAGGCACTCCATACACCATAGCTACGTTAAAGTCCGTATACGCGCGCACTAATGCGTGCTCGCATAAGCAAACATACAAAAGCATGCATGCGCGCGCGCTTGCTATCTCCTCATTTTAAGTGCACTAAAAATGCAAATAAACCACCCTGGCAATCCACGCGCCGTTGCCTCTTACAAGTGCAGTAACCTCGATAAATTCTTCTGGTAACTGCCTCTTAGAAGGGCACAAGGGGCGCGAGCTCTCCGCCGCCTGCATACAGTTCACAGTCAGTGTAAACACAAGCTTGTGCAACTCATGTGTACAATGGCGATGTCAGCTTCTAAACACTGTGTACAGAAAAACACTGCAGACAGGGAGTAAGATCTGGGTGGGAGAAAGGGTGTTAATATATGCGTGGGAGTAGGAGTAAGAACGTGGGAGACTAATATCTGTGTAGAATGTGGTAATGTTTGGGAGAGAATTATGTGCATGGGAAAAGAACAAGGTTTGCTTAAGAGACGAGCATTAATATAGGTCTGACGGAGAAAGTCACATTTATACTTACACAAACACACAATATATTTAACTAGGCGAGAGCATACATACAGAGACAGTGTCTCGAACCATGTAAGCGAGTACCACTCCATAGTCACACCAGAGGACAGTGAGGGGATCAAATGAGAGTGCTTAAGGCAACATGAGGACTAATGAAACGACAAAAAGGTTTGTGAGGAACCAAACAAGTGTTTCAAGAAGGTATTTACCGATGAAGAGGACAAAATAAGAGGAGAGAAAGACAGAAGACCGGATACTACGGGCACAACAAAGGATGAGGTGAAGACGTTGATACAGGAACTGAACTTTGAAAGTTTCGCTCAAATATGTATTTACACTGACTTGTTTTGAAAGTTCTTCATATTTTATTCATTTAAAACTCACCACAGACAATTATCAACATATCTGATCACAGGGTATGTTGATTCAGGATACATTCTCACCTACATATTAAAATTCCTCATAAATGCGTCTCGACTTCCTTAATATAAACAAATCAAGAGATGGAACTTTATCTGCAGATTGCAAATCAGGTGACTGCCAAGAGTGTCAGAATACTGAACGTTACTTGTATTATTAATCTTAAAACAAGTTGTCCACGTTATTATATGCGATGATACACGCATCTGTATCACAAGATGACGTGCAAACTATCAAGCTGCTTCTATCTCCTTTTCTCCAACCTTTCCTTTCCTCTCATTTCTTCCCTTCTCTCCTTCCCGTTCCACTCTCCTTCCCTTTCCTTCCACTCTCTACTTCACACACACGCCCCCACATTATTCCCTTTTAATCCCTCACACACTACACTTCCTCCCATTCTTCCTACACTCCCGCTGAGCAGATTGAAACAGTTGGAAAAGGAAGAACCACTGACCTTTGGCATAAACCTGTAGGGAGATGATGGCCCTGGTCTCGCCATGGTCATTCTTGGCCAGGATACTGTAGGCTCCAGTGTCCTCAACGCGGCAGTTGGGGATCTCCAAGCGGTACACGGGGCCAGTCCCCACCTCCTGGAACCTGGAACCGTCGCTGTACAGGCTCGGCTGCAACACAAAACAACACACGTTACTCCATCAGTATTTGTTGTCAGGTAGTGGTTCAAGAGATTATGGTCGCACTGCAACTGATACTAATTGGTAACTGATACCGGCAAGTGGTTAAAAAAAAAAAAAGATATACGCGAGCAAACACTATTAGAAAACGTTTCTGTCCTGGGATCTTGATCAACGTTATCTAATAAATTTGTTCTAATGTTTTATAATTTGTCTTCTTAAACCACTCCTGGGGATTATCTTCCCATAGTCCAGATTCAGACTAGGATTAATAACTATTAAGAAACGCACAGGAAATCAAATGCATGTGTATACTGAAGGTAAGTAGTAGTGTGCAAGATTTACCTGTCTTCGATGCCGTCTTTGAGCAATTCACAAATATCACAAAATAATACAATACAAAATATCAAAATGCGAGATTCTCCAGAAGAGCGTCTGGTGCGTCTGCTTCCAGAGCAGAGCCTTGTCTCTCTGACAGACTCCGCTGTATAACCTTTGTGGTTTAACGCTTATTTCTGATTATAACAATCTGACAGACTCCACTATTCTCTGAGCTCAATGACCTACACAGCTTTAGAGCTTCACATATATAATATACTAGAGAGATTCTGGGCTGTGGGTGTAACAACACTGGCACTGCGTGTGTGTACTGTTAGATTTAGATTTTGCCACCGAAGTGGCTAGTTTATTGTGCACCCCATATCCATCCTGTGGACGGTAGCGCAAGAGCATAGGGATACATAAAAGGCCTAGGAGCTAGGCCCTAAAAAGGTTAACATAGTGTACATATAGGTTTATATCTACATATCTACAGTTCACTTATCTGTTACAAGCACATTTAGGAAATTTGCTTAGTATATCTGGTATCTTATTTTCATTAATTAGATATCCTGACATGTCACATAGGTTATTATACTGTCTATCTATATTCCTCAACAAGTGGACAGTTAAGTGTTCAAGACAGTGACCATATGCCTGGCCACAATTTGCATTTGGTTTGATCATTCTCTCTCCCAAACTGCCAGAAGTACTTGTAACCAAGCCTAAGCTTGGCCACTACAACATCAGTTAGTCTGTTCACATTGCAAGTTGTTCCAAAAACATACTTATCTACGTTCATGTTATCATAGTGGGTTATAGATCTACTCAGGATTCTAACTGCATTTCTATAACAATCATTTTCGTTTACTTCTCTCCTCATATTATTCCTAATGCTAGACAGAGATATACCAAAGTTATATTCTACATTCTTCTTCTGCGTACTCTTCTTGGCTAACATATCAACTTTATCATGAAGGAGTAATCCAATGTGTGATGGGATCCATAGCTATTGTACATTAATCCCTTTGTCCCTGATTTTTGAGTATCTATACCTGGCTTCTCCAATGAGCATGTTGTTGGAGTCATTATACGAGTCAAGAGCCTTCGGTGATGACATAGAATCAGTAATGATGATATAGTCAAGCTCAGTGTCATAGGTTAGCTTTAGCGCCATTAGGATTGCAAACAATTCAGTTTGCAGTGTAGACGCCCAGTTAATTCTTATGCCTAACTCAACAAATTTATTATCGTTCTTAACTAGGGAGGTGGCAACAAGAGCAGATGCAGCCCTGCCAGAAGACTCCTGTTTAGATCCATCAGTGTATATAACTTGTGATAACTTATTACTACCAGCTAGGCGAGAAATTTCTTCTTCAGCAGTTGCTTTAACAAGTGATTTAAGGAAGGGATTACTAGCAATGAGCTTCTTGGGAGGGACTTGCAGGCATGAGATATTAAATGAACACATCTTCCATGGAGGGGTGAAATGCTCTTGTTGTCTACAGTCATACAGTTTACGCAGATTATAAAACTTAATGCAACTGCACGTTTTCACAATTCATTTAGATCTGTGTGTATTTACTTCTAGACATTTAGTAAGGTTCATTGTGAAAGTGTCTGGTTCATTTCTCAGCATTCTAATACCGAGTACAGTGTTAATCTCAACAATCCTATCACTGATACTGTGAACGTATAGAAAATAAATATTTTGAGGTCGTCCTTGTGTACTGAAGACCCGTATGTTCAGCCAGTTAATATGTGGCACATCCAAATGTGACCATAAACGGAGTAGTGAAGATTGGTATTACATTCATGGAATCCCGTGGGGGTCGTACAGCACCTGTGGGGGTATGGAAGGCATTCAAGTTCGCTGTAGGGGAAGGGAGGACAGGTTCATTTACTTGGATTAAGAGATCTTCGACAGTATCAAGGAAAAGCAGGGAAGAGAAAATTATTAGTCTGTCATCACATACAGCTCGAACTTATAAAATCTGAAACAGGGACAGAGAGACAAAGGCAAAGAAAGACAGACGCACAGGATCGACTTTCCCTCAATGTTACTTCACAGTACTCACATATCTGGGTGTACGAGTAACTGTCAACACCAGTCAGTCACTAGTGCCAGGCGAGGTGTGAGCCCCAGATCACCTCAGCAGTAGCAGCTGCTGCTGCTGCTGGCCCCTCTCATGCTAATCAGTCTTATTTAATTAGGATCCCCTTATAATTATACACCTCAGGTAATTATGTAGTGTGCACGTGCAAACGCACACCTACCTTTAACACGCTTGTGTACTCCAAGACAGCGAGCGAGCTAATTCGAGTGCGTGTGTGTGTGTGTGTGTGTATTATATATATATATATATATATATATATATATATATATATATATATATATATATATATATATATATATATAATATATATATATATATATATATATATATATATATATATATATATATAGATATATATATATATATATATATATATATATATATATATGTCGTGCCGAATATGTAAAACTGGTCAATTAGCAAGAACTCATTTGAAATTAAGTCCTTTCTAAAATTTTCTCTTATACGTTTAAAGATATATTTTTTTTCATTAATGTTAATGTAAAATTTTTAATTTTGCACCAAAAGCAACTTAGAAAACTTACCTAACCTTATTATAACAAGAACAATTTATTTTAGCCTAACCCAACTAAATATATTTTAGATTTGTTTACAATAATTTAATACCAAACAAACACAGTGAAATATATTTTTTTCGTTAGGTTCAGAATGATTTTCGCGAAATTATTGCATACACAAATTTTCACTTGTCCTATATGGCAAGATGAGCGTTGCTATTTAAGCCAAGATCGCAAGTTCTGAATATTCGGCACGACATTATATTATATATATATATATATATATATATATATATATATATATATATATATATATATATATATATATATATATATATATATATATCGTGCCGAATATGTAAAACTGGTCAATTAGCAAGAACTCATTTAAAATTAAGTCCTTTCTAAAAATTTCTCTTATATGTATAGAGGTGTATTTTTTTTCATTAATGTTAATGTAAAAAATGTTAATTTTGCACCAAAAGAATCTTAGAAAACTTACCTAACCTTATTATAACAAGAACAATTTTTTTTAGCCTAACCCAACTAAATATATTTTAGATTTGTTTACAGTAATTTAATACTAAACAAACACAATGAAATATATTTTTTTCGTTAGGTTCAGAATGATTTTGGCGAAATTATTGCATGCACAAATTTTCACTTGTCCTATATGGCAAGATGAGCGTTGCTATTTAAGCCAAGATCGCAAATTCTGCCTATTCGGCACGACATATATATATATATATATATATATATACATATATATATATAAATATATATATAGACATATATATATATATATATATATATATATATATATAAAGAGATATATATAAATATATATATATATATATATATATATATATATATAGAGATATATAAATATATATATATATATATATATATATATATATATATATATATATATGTCTATATATATATATATATATATATATATATAGACATATATATATATATATATATATATATATATATATATAGACATATATATATATATATATATATATAGACATATATATATATATATATATATATATATATATATATAGACATATATATATATATATATAGATATATATATATATATATATATATAGATATATATATATATAAATATAGACATATATATATATATATATACATATATATATATATACATATATACATATATATATATATATATATAGACATATATATATATATATATTTTTTTTTTTTTTTTTTTTTTTTTCAACAAGTCGGCCGTCTCCCACCGAGACGGATATCAAATTGGATATCAAATTGGGGAGGAGGAGTATGGAAGAAGTGAATGTTTTTCAGATATTTGGGAGTTGACGTGTCAGCGGATGGATTTATGAAGGATGAGGTTAATTATATATATAATTGATGAGGGAAAAAAGGTGAGTGGTGCGTTGAGGTATATGTGGAGTCAAAAAACGTTATCTATGGAGGCAAAGAAGGGAATGTATGAAAGTATAGTAGTGCCAACACTCTTATATGGATGTGAAGCTTGGGTGGTAAATGCAGCAGCGAGGAGACGGTTGGAGGCAGTGATGTCCTGTCTAAGGGCAATGTGTGGTGTAAATATTATGCAGAAAATTCGGAGTGTGGAAATTAGGAGAAGGTGTGGAGTTAATAAAAGTATTAGTCAGAGGACTGAAGAGGGGTTGTTGAGGTGGTTTGGTTATTTAGAGAGAATGGATCAAAGTAGAATGACATGGAGAGCGTATAAATCTGTAGGGGAAGGAAGGCGGGGTAGGGGTCGTCCTCGAAAAAGTTGGAGGGGGTAAAGGAGGTTTTGTGGGCGAGGGGCTTTGACTTTCAGCAGGCGTGCGTGAGCGTGTTAGATAGGAGTGAATGGAGACGAATGGTATTTGGGACCTGACGATCTGTTGGAGTGTGAGCAGGGTAATATTTAGTGAAGGGATTCAAGGAACCGGTTATTTTTATATAGCCGGACTTGAGTCCTGGAAGTGGGAAGTACAATGCCTGCACTTTAAAGGAGGAGTTTGTAATATTAGCAGTTCGGAGGGATATGTTGTGTATCTTTATACGTATATGCTTCTAAACTGTTGTGTTCTGAGCACCTCTGCAAAAACAGTGATTATGTGTGAGTGTGGTGAAAGTGTTGAATGATGAAAGTATTTTCTTTTTGGGTATTTTCTTTCTTTCTGGGTCACCCTGCCTCGGTGGGAGACGGCCGACTTGTCTATATATATATATATATATATATATATATATATATATATATATATATATATATATATATATATATATATAATGTCGTGCCGAATATGTAAAACTGGTCAATTAGCAAGAACTTATTTAAAATTAAGTCCTTTCTAAAAAAAATTCTTATACGTTTAAAGATATATTTTTTTCATTAATGTTAAAGTAAAAAATTATAATTTTGCACCAAAAGAATCTTAGAAAACTTACCTAACCTTATTATAACAAGAACAATTTAATTTAGCCTAACCCAACTAAATATATTTTAGATTTGTATACAATTTAACACTAAACAAACACAGTGAAATATATTTTTTTCGTTAGGTTCAGAATGATTTTGGCGAAATTATTGCATACACAAATTTTCGCTTGTCCTATATGGCAAGATGAGCGTTGCTATTTAAGCCAAGATCGCAAGTTCTGCCTATTCGGCACGACATATATATATATATATATATATATATATATATATATATATATATATATATATATATATATATATATATATATATATATATATATATATATATATATAATGTGCAAGTTCATATGCTACAGTTCACAAGTTGTTTCTCCTCAAAGACTATTTTAAGAAAACACTGGAATTATTTGGTAGTTAGCGCTTTAAACATTAAATTTATACTAACATCGCCAACTTAGTTGCTTACTTCTATATTGCAAAAATCAATCATAATTCTAGTAAAAAATCGAATTAAATTTGTAACATTTCACAATCTATATGCTAATTCGTTTAGCGTCAATGGCTGCAAGTATCCGCACTTTCAGACGAAAGGGTAAACATCCTCATCATTTATGCCGACAGAGATGCTGGGTTCTTGGACGAACACCCTGAGGAAAGGTTGGCGCCCTTACTAGAGAAAAGGCTCCAACACCCTTGGGCACCCACCACCGCGTTACAGTGACTCAGCAAGTAAGCCACCCCACCCACACGTGAGCTCCTGAAGTCAACCTGGGTCTTATCTTGCTTCCCTTCATCTTTTGAAGTCTCTCCCTTACAAGAAAAAAGATACTCGCAATAAAATTGCAACCTATATTAGTTCTCCTTAAAAAGCTTTGTGTATTCCATCTATGACAAACAACACCTATAAGAGGTTTACCTGGGCACGTTCCACTAATTATTCTAATTGCAAGCCTTACTAAGAAGACACTAGGCAAAAGCAGCACACAGTTCACATTACAATTATAAGTCGTGCCATGTGTAGAAAACGCGGTAATTGAGTTGGCTGTCGGTTGTGATGTCTTCTGCTGTGTAGGAATCTCTTAAAATCGATTTTTTGTCTTGTGCATTTAGAATGTATTCAGCCAAAGCTAAATATGTACTAGTTGTATGCTTACCAGCACTGTCCGCCAACCTTCTGAAGTCCTAGCTAAGCTGAAATGATTTCTCTGTGACACCAACACTGTCTTCTAAAGACCCCGCTTTTTTCCAGTGACCTTGCTTCGGCCTTCACAAGCCACTGAGAGTCACTTGTAAAGGGACAAACTATAGATTCCTTGAAGGAATGGTAGACCCCTCTGAGCGTCTCAAGGGAAGTTAAAGTGCACAGATGTCATACTGTCCAGGGCTGAGTACAGGCCACTGATATCAAATTTAATTTGGGTTCTATTTAGACCCTTCCGGTTACATCTAGGACACCCACCAATGTCCCAACAAAACACGAACCGCGAATTTTACCCTTACCCATCCTAAATATTATGTTCCCTTTTAAAGTCACCATAATATTTAGGAGGCTCTGGGTATGTCAACGCTATCAATATTTCCCTCAAGTTCCACATCCAGATTGTGTTAACTCGTAAAGCTTCTCTCTCCTATGTGCAGGTTTTAATGCATTGTTTCAGTCAAGGTACTGTGCCTCTTTATTCTCTGTTAACTTCAGTTGTTTCTCTCAACTTCCCACAGTACCAGCAGCGAAAGTAATATAATGTAAATCCCACATAGCGTTATAGAGTTTTCCCACTCAACTATTACGCCAGAAGCGGGGTCAAAGTTACCAGGACAGAGGACAAGTTTGCCATGATCACGTTAGTCATTCGCTAAGCAAGTTAGCCGTAGCGGTGAAGGGGTTGAGGTGTTGCAGGTTGGATGGTGGGAGTGGTTACTTCGAGGTTGAAGTTAATAATAGCAAGTTACAAAGGTGTGGTGGCAGCAGAGTTAACGTTAACGTGGCTAACAAATGTCAACCCGGAGATGACTTCCCTGACGGAGCTCGGAACGCTTAAATCGTTTTACCTTACAACTCTCCAAGATTAACAAAGGCAAATTAACTGCCACCTCTCAAGTTTCATTCCGCCAATGTAGTATTAGTATGTCTTTCTTAAAAATAGTTGAACTCTATTTTTGTCTGTAGATAAACGACAAACTACGGAAGACACAACACGTTACATGATCAGTTTTAACTAATTTGGTCCTGGAAGGTTAAGGTTAAGGATTAATAAGATCAGACTGAAGTTTATTTAACCTAACACTCCAGCTCATTCCTCCGCTCAGTCTAAAGGTGATTTTCGTAATAAATATCGCTAAATTCTTTCCGAAGTTTTGATGAAAAACTTTCCCTAAGAACCGATGGGTTCTGAATCTGAGATGAAGCCGTAACATGGTCTTTATATTTAATGGCCTTGTTGGTCTCCCTGAAGCTGGTGGTAAGCACCTCGTTCAGATTCCTTGTGTCGAAGATGAGTGTGGGATAATGTAGATGAACATGTGTGGTACCCCACTATCTGCTTACCATCTTGTCCAGAGTAGGATAGTAACTAGACGTCTGGACGCTTCTGGTTACCATAGGATCTGCGTACCTGGAATTCCCTTTGTGATGGGCAAAAGGCTGCGGACAGACTTTTGATAATATCGCTAACCTCTTCATGTCTTACATGATGAACGGCAGATGAGAAGTGGTGGGCCACACTGGCCTGGCGAGGCAAAGGTCACATTCCACAGAGCTCGTGGGGAGATGTTTCTTCTTAGCTATCACGACATCAATCTCTGGTACCGAAAGGCTCGCTATTCATCCTTCGGAAAGGCTGACGTTTGAGGGTCATGTTGAACTAGAGCTCAACGTATCTGATAAGGTAAATAGCTTCAGTGGTAATTCAGATGCCCCAGTCTTGCTAACTCGCCCTACAAGCACTTCCAATCCACTTCCCATCCTCTTCTCTCTCCCTCTTAAATATCCTATTAAGATATTTCAAAATATTCATTCACTTGTTACCTTAGCAATATAAACTTACTGAAATTAAAGATCCAGCAATGAGTGCCACATACCTAGCCCCTCACACTGGATCCAGTAATGAGTGCCACATACCTAGCCCCTCACACTGGAACACAAGTCACAACGTTTGGTCACCTTCTGTAAACATGCCCTCGTATATAACGAGCATCTTGCCTCCATTAAACTTCTCACCTTCATATATTAAGCTATGCTTGAAGACTGAAGTATCATTTAGATCACAATTCTGTCTTCCCAAACCGCTCTCTCCATATATTAATTAGAAGGATGGTGATGAAGTATGCTGAGCATTAATATGTAATATATATGTCGTGCCGAATAGGTAAAACTTGCGATTTTTGGCTTAAACAGCAACGCTCTTCTTGCCGAATAAGGGAAGCGAAAATTTGTGTATGCAATAATTTCGCAAAAATAATTCTGAACCTAATAAAAAATATATTTCATTGTATTTATTATTAAATTATTGTAAACTTATCTAAAATATATTTAGTTGGATTAGGTTAAATTAAATTGCGCTTGTTATAATAAGGTTAAGTAAGTTTTCTAAGTTCTTTTTGTACAAAATTATTGATTTTTACATTAACATAAATGAAAAAAACATATCTTTAAACGTATAAGAGAAAATTTTAGAACTTAATTTTAAACGAGTTCTTGCTAACTGACCAGTTTTACCTATTCGGCACGATATATATATATATATATATATATATATATATATATATATATATATATATATATATATATATATATATATATATATATATATATATATATATATATCAGCGTGACAGATGAGACAGCAATTTTGAAGTCGACCAAATAAGGCGCCGCTACAACACTCCACCATCCCTGGACGTGTTGTAAATTAAGGAGCTTAGCTAATGTCTCGATTGTGATACACCGTCTTACACCACAAGCCCTGCCATCTTTACCACCAGTCATTCTCACCCACCACCACCAATCAAATCACATTCACCAGTCTATGCAACGCATCTCGTGTAATGCAATATGGTAGGGAACACAACGTTTATTCCCACAATATAAAGTCATAAAATAGGGTACCCGCAGTGTGGGTGTATCTAATTTTAAGATCATGTGAAGCCGGTGGGATAATAGATGCTGGAATTAGATTTTGCGGCCGAAGTTACTAGTTTATTGTGAATTTCATGTGGCCTCCTGTGGACAGTAGTGGCTAGTTTATTGCGGACGACACCATATCCATCTTGTGGATAGTAGTGGTTAGCTTACGGTCTTGATATTCTTTGTGGATGGTACCTAGTTTACTGGGAACACCATATCCATCCTGTGGATAATGGTGGCAAGTTTACTGCCATATCCACATCCATCCTGTGGACGAGTGGCTACTTTATTGTAGTCTCCACATCCCGTGGACGGCATACCTGGAGTGTTCCGAGGGTCAACGTCCTCGCGGTCAGGTCCCAGACCAGGTCTCCCGGTGGATGACCTGATTATCCACTGGAACTGGGCCGCGAGGGGCTGCCTTGAAAGTCAGCACGATAACACATTTTGTATTATACTACTACATGCAAGTGAAACAAAAGTTTTAAAATCAAATCTTGGAACTATGTATTCTTCAAAGCTTCTCCTATTTCGTCCTAAAAAGGGGATGGGTGGGGGTTAAACTGACTTGGTAAATCCCTTCTGAGGGCGAAACTTCTTGCAATACAAAGCTGGTTGTGTTACGGGAGTTTTACATTCCTAGTCTGTTTTGCCACTTGTTATTCGCTACACAGTTTTAACCATCTGTAATATATTCAATCTGTTTTATTAATTAAACCTTGCGTCCTTCAGCGATCAGCGACGGACATCTACCTAACATTTCCTAACTCACGGCTTAGGTAATTTCCAATTACGAAAAAGGTTTATTGTAGAAAGTCCATGAGAACCTATAAATAATCCATGAGAGCCTATAGTTCATGACAATCTATAGTCCGCGAAAACCTAGTCCATGAAAACCAATAGTCCTTGAGAACCTATAGTCCGTGAGAACATATAGTCCGTGAGAACTTTATAGTCCGTGAGAACCTATAGTCCGTGAGAACCTATAGTCCGTGAGAACCTAGAGTCCGTGAGAACCTATAGTCCCTGAGAACCTATAGTCCGTGAGAACCTATAGTCCGTGAGAACCTATAGTCCGTGAGAACCTATAGTCCGTGAGAACCTATAGTCCGTGAGAACCTATAGTCCGTGAGAACCTATAGTCAGTGAGAACCTATAGTCAGTGAGAACCTATAGTTCATGAAAACCCATAGTCCATGAGAACCCATAGTCCATGAGAACCCATAGTCCATGAGAACCCATAGTCCATGAGAACCTATAGTCCATGAGAACCCATAGTCCATGAGAACCCATAGTCCATGAGAACCCATAATCCATGAGAACCCATAGTCCATGAGAACCCATAATCCATGAGAACCCATAGTCCATGAGAACCTATAGTTCATGAGAACCTATAGTCCATGAGAACCCATAGTCCATGAGAACCCATAGTCCATGAGAACCCATAATCCATGAGAACCTATAGTCCATGAGAACCTATAGTCCATGAGAACCTATAGTCCATGAGAACCTATAGTCCATGAGAACCTATAGTCCATGGGAACCCATAGTCCATGAGAACCCACAGTCCATGAAAACCTATAGTCCATAAGGACACAGTCCATGAAAACCTATAGTCCCTGAGAACACAGTCCATGAGAACCCATAGTCCATGAGAACCCATAGTCCATGAGAACCCATAGACCATGAGAACCCATAATCCATGAGAACCTATAGTCCATGAGAACCTATAGTCCATGAGAACCCATAGTCCATGAGAACCCATAGTCCATGAGAACTCACAGTCCATGAGAACCCACAGTCCATGAGAACCCACAGTCCATGAGAACCCACAGTCCATGAGAACCCACAGTCCATGAGAACCTGTAGTCCATAAGAACCCACAGTCCATGAGAACACAGTCCATGAGAACCCACAGTCCATGAGAACACAGTCCATGAGAACCTATAGTCCATAAGAACCCACAGTCCATGAGAACACAGTCCATGAGAACACAGTCCATGAAAACCCACAGTCCATGAAAACCCACAGTCCATGAGAACCCACAGTCCATGAGAACCTACAGTCCATGAGAACCTATAGTCCATGAGAACCCATAGTCCATGAGAACCCACAGTCCATGAGAACCCACAGTCCATGAGAACAAAGTCCATGGGAACACAGTCCATGAGAACACAGTCTATGAGAACCTATAGTCCATGAAAACCTATAGTCCATGAGAACCCATAGTCCATGAGAACCCATAGTCCATGAGAACATATAATCCATGAGAACCTATATTCCATGAGAACCTATAGTCCATGAGAACCTAGAGTCCATGAGAACCTATAGTCCATGAGAACCTATAGTCCATGAGAACACAGTCCATGAGACCCTATAGTCCATGCGAACCTATAGTCCATGAGAACCTATAGTCCATGAGAACCTATAGTCCATGAGAACCTATAGTCCATGAGAACGCAGTCCTTGAGAACACAGCCCATGAGAACCTATAGACCATGAGAACACAGTCCTTGAGAACCTATAGTCTATGAGAACACAGTCCATGAGAACCTATAGTCCATGCGAACCTATAGTCCATGAGAACCTATAGTCCATGAGAACCTATAGTCCATGAGAACCTATAGTCCATGAGAACCTATAGTCCATGAGAACCTATAGTCCATGAGAACACAGTCCATGAGAACCTATAGTCCATGCGAACCTATAGTCCATGAGAACACAGTCCGTGAGAACCTATAGTCCATGAGAACCTATAGTCCATGAGAACACAGTCCATGAGAACCTATAGTCCATGAGAACCTATAGTCTATGAGAACACAGTCCATGAGAAGCTATAGTCCATGAGAAGCTATAGTCCATGAGAACCTATAGTCCATGAGAACCTATAGTCCATGAGAACCTATAGTCCATGCGAACCTATAGTCCATGAGAACCTATAGTCCATGAGAACCTATAGTCCATGAGAACCTATAGTCCATGAGAACACAGTCCATGAGAACACAGCCAATGAGAACCTATAGTCCATGAGAACACAGTCCTTGAGAACCTATACTCCATGAGAACACAGTCCATGAGAACCTATAGTCCATGCGAACCTATAGTCCATAAGAACCTATAGTCCATGAGAACCTATAGTCCATGAGAACCTATAGTCCATGAGAACAGAGTCCATGAGAACACAGTCCATGAGAACCTATAGTCCATGAGAACACAGTCCATGAGAACACAGTCCATGAGAGCCTATAGTCCATGAGAACACAGTCCATAAGAACACAACCCATGAGAACCTATAGTCCATGAAAACTTATAGTCCATGAGAACCTATAGTCCATGAGAACACAGTCCATGAGAACACAGTCCATGACAACCTTTAGTCCATGAAAACCTATAGTCCATGAGAATCTATAGTCCATGAGAACCCACAGTCCATGAGAAACCACAGTCCATTAGAACCTATAGTCAATGAGAACCTATAGTCCATGAGAACACAGTCCATGAGAACCTTAGTCCATGAGAACCTATAGTCAATGAGAATCTATAGTCCATGAGAACCCACAGTCCATGAGAAACCACAGTCCATTAGAACCTATAGTCAATGAGAACCTATAGTCCATGAGAACCTATAGACCATGAGAACACAGTCCATGAGAACCTATAGTCCATGAGAACCTATATTCCATGAGAACCTATAGTCCATGAAAACCTATAGTCCATGAAAACCTATAGTCCATGAGAACCTATAGTCCATGAGAGCCTATATTCCATGAGAACACAGTCCATGAGAACCTGAAGTCCATGAGAACCTATATTCCATGAGAACACAGTCCATGAGAACCTATATTCCATGAGAACACAGTCCATGAGAACCTATAGTCCATGAGAACCTATATTCCATAAGAAGACAGTCCATGAGAACCTATAGTCCATGAGAACCTAGAGTCCATGAGAACTCAGTCCATGAGAACCTATAGTCCATGAGAACCTATATTCCATGAGAACACAGTCCATGAGAACCTATAGTCCATGAGAACACAGTCTATGAGAACACAGTCCATGAGAACTTATAGTCCATGAGAACACAGTCCATGAGAACACAGTCCATGAGAACCTATAGTCCATGAGAACCTATAGTCCATGAGAACCTATAATCCATGAGAACCGATAGTCCATGAGAACCTGCAGTCCATGAGAATCTATAGTCCATGAGAACCTATTGTCCATGAGAACCTATTGTCCATGAGAACACAGTCCATGAGAACTTATAGTCCATGAGAACCTATAGTCCATGAGAACACAGTCCATGAAAGCACAGCCCATGAGAACCCATAGTCTATAAGAACACAGTCCATGAGAACACAGTCCATGAGAACACAGTCCATGAGAACCTATAGTCCATGAGAACACAGTCCATGAGAACCTATATTCCATGAGAACACAGTCCATGAGAACCTATAGTCCATGAGAACACAGTCCATGAGAACCTATATTCCATGAGAACACAGTCCATGAAAACCTATATTCCATGAGAACACAGTCCATGAGAACACACTCCATGAGAACACAGCCCATGAGAACACAGTCCATGAGAACCTATAGTCCATGAGAACACAGTCCATGAGAACTTATAGTCCATGAGAACCTATAGTCCATGAGAACACAGTCCATGAGAGCACAGCCCATGAGAACCCATAGTCTATAAGAACACAGTCCATGAGAACACAGTCCATGAGAACACAGTCCATGAGAACACAGTCCATTAGAACACAGTCCATAAGAACACAGTCCATGAGAACCTATAGTCCATGAGAACACAGTCCATGAGAACCTATATTCCATGAGAACACAGTCCATGAGAACCTATAGTCCATGAAAACCTATATTCCATGAGAACACAGTCCATGAGAACCTATAGTCCATGAGAACACAGTTCATGAGAACCTATATTCCATGAGAACACAGTCCATGAAAACCTATATTCCATGAGAACACAGTCCATGAGAACCTATATTCCATGAGAACACCGTCCATGAGAACACACTCCATGAGAACACAGTCCATGAGAACCTATAGTCCATGAGAACACAGTCCATGAGAGCACAGCCCATGAGAACCCATAGTCTATAAGAACACAGTCCATGAGAACACAGTCCATGAGAACACAGTCCATGAGAACACAGTCCATTAGAACACAGTCCATAAGAACACAGTCCATGAGAACCTATAGTCCATGAGAACACAGTCCATGAGAACCTATATTCCATGAGAACACAGTCCAAGAGAACCTATAGTCCATGAAAACCTATATTCCATGAGAACACAGTCCATGAGAACCTATAGTCCATGAGAACACAGTCCATGAGAACCTATATTCCATGAGAACACAGTCCATGAAAACCTATATTCCATGTCAGCATAGTTGCTGATCCCTGTATTCCCTGTATTATATAGCATAGCATATTAGTATCCTCCATGTGCTTTAGACACGAGATCCCTCGTAGGCCTTTGGCTTGGAGTGACGTCATGGGCATACACATGGGCAGTGATCCCTTTGTCCCGCCCTCACTCGGCGGCAGTCCATACAGGCGTGAACAGGCTTGGCACCGGGCTCCATCTCTCATCTCAGTCTGACAATACACCTACCATCCTACAAGTGTGTCTACTTTCAACCTACGATATCTCCATTCAAGAACCCTTACGATAAATGGTGCCAGCGGAGGGCCTGTAATTCTGACGATTACAGCGATTTCTGGAGATAAAGTTGTCGACCAGCAAGACGGCCATTTCGTGTGACCAGTAGGCCTACCGACTACCGAGATTCACCCATCCAGCTACCTCAAGCCAGCTACTCTACCAGCTTCTACATTATTCACTGGTCAGTCTCTTTGTATTAGTGTTTCCTGCTTTTTTGCATTACTCCCGAGGGGTTGACCCGAGTTTGCAAAATAAGCCAGCTTCCAGTCTGTGGTGGGGGAGTCAGAACACCCGAGTCCAGTCCAGCCTAGCCTACTCCATCCAATTATTTTGCCTGCCAAGCCAGCTTCCACCCCTGCTGTGCTCATCGTGTGAAGTTATCAAGCTATTCTGTGTGAAGGGTTAAGATAAGCCAGCTAGCAACTAACCCAGGTGTCTTACCCCAGTACTCAGGCAAGCCACGTGACTAGTCTTCATCGCTTGTGATTCAAGTTCCAAGCATTCTGAGTGCTCCTTGTCATCCTTGTGGTGTTGTAGTATTTCGTGGGTTTATTTTAAGCCAGCCGGCTTAGAATTATCTTCGCGGCAGTGTGGGTTTTCTCAGTGAGGCTTACGA
The DNA here is from genome assembly GCF_038502225.1 of Cherax quadricarinatus. Classification (NCBI taxonomy): domain Eukaryota; kingdom Metazoa; phylum Arthropoda; class Malacostraca; order Decapoda; family Parastacidae; genus Cherax; species Cherax quadricarinatus. The sequence goes on from NC_091307.1 coordinate 14,053,391, forward strand.
CGTTCAACCCATAAGCCCAGCCACTCACGATCACGTGTGTCGCACCATTGCCGGTCTCAGACGCCTCGCTCAGCCATTACCCACAAACCCAACTACAGTCGGCCATTACAACTCACCTACCTCATCAGTGTTTTGGTGCACTGCTAAGGGTTGTAGCACCATATTTTAAGGACCACATAGGGGGTCAAGAGCTAGAGTGTGTCGCGCCATCTTTAAAAGCCTCCTGTGTGTTGTCTCTCGCCGATTTAAGCGCAATTCTACGATCATCTGTGCAGAGGACAGCAGCAAGACGATATAAACAATCCATCAATCTCATTTTTCAAGTGTTACAGCGATAATATTTTTTTTTAGAGACATTTGCGAGTGTTGAGACATTTCTTTTGTGTTCCCAGTGAATTTTTCTCTTAGTGACATTCAGTGACTCTTGATCAGACTCAGTGTTTATCATGTACTGATTGCATTAATTTCTTTTAATCTCCTTAATTCAGTGTTAATTTTCGTGTATTATTTTATATCTGTTGTGTTGTGTATCTTTTTATACACTTGAAGTAAGTACTTAGTGTTTCCTTTGTTGTGTGTGCAACATATGAGCAATATAGAACTTGTGTTTAACACTTCAGAATCACCTTGTGTTCTCAGTATTCCAGTGAAGTATTTCAGTAAATTTTTCACCTCATATTCTGCATCACAACTCAGTGTTGTCTGTTAATTTTTTTTTCTTCCTAGCATTTGTGTATTTTTATTTTTGTTCCCTGTGTGTTGAACATTCTTGTGTTCATATTCTTTTATTCAGCCAGTGTTTAATTTGTCTTATTTCCACAGACAATAGTGCCATTGTTTTGTGCAGCAAGAACTCACTTTTACAAAATTTTTAACACATCAAGTTTCATTGCAAGAAAATTCTAGTACTGTGTTTATGTTGATGTTTTGTGTTCTGCATCACTGTAAGTGTTGTATTCCTTTTTGTTGTGTTTTTTTTGCACCTATTATTTTTCATGTTTTATTGAACAAATTCACTCTTAGTGCAATTTTTAAGTTCTCCTTTTAAAGTAAATTGTTCTTTTGCTTGTTGTTTAAGTGCAGTTAAGAGTTAAAGTGTTCATTCCTTGATATATTTCTTTTCTTGTGTGTTATAATTTTTATTATTGCACATTGACTCATTTTGCAATAATTCTTGTGCAAATATTGTGTTGCTATTAAAGTTTTTCTTGCAGAAAATTTTATGCAGTGTTGTGCAATACAGTTTATTACAGTGCAGTTTCTTATGCTCTGTTCTGTGCATAGTCTTTTATTCTGTCTGTCATTTTATTTTATTTTTTTTTTTCAGTGAATTGTGTGTTGTTTTAATTTTTGCACAAGTTTATTGAGTCCATTTTATCATTTTATTGTGTATTTCCTTGTTGCATTGAAAGTAAAGACAACTCACTGTGCCATTTATTCAATTTAAAGTAAAAGTTGAGCATATTAGATTTGAGCAAAGTAAAAGTTCTCTTGATTTTCAGTGTTTGTTAAGTTGCATATTTTTTTTCTTGTGTGAGTTCTTTGCTTACTGTGTAACTTGTCAATTTTTAATTACTTATGCAGAATAGTTAAGCATTTTCTTCCATTTAAGTTCACTGTGTTGTGTGTTCCTCAGTTATCATTTTCTTTGTTCTCTAAATTCTAGTTTTTACATTTTGGCAAACATGTCTCAAGTTTTCTCTAGCGATGCCTCAGCACTTGCTGCTAGTACAACCATTAATGTGTCAGCCCAAAATTCGAGTAACTCCGTATCAAACGATAGACATACTCAGACTTCTGGCCTGCGTAACTTCACTCGTGATCCGTATGATGCTATGCCATTATTCAATGGTGACCCAGACAACCTTGAAGGTTGGTTTACTGCAGTTAGAGCCAGAGCTGACGCTTCAGTTGATGGTCCCCCTTCTGAGAGTCTTTTAATAAGTATCGGAAAGGAGAGTCTAGCCCGTTCTTCAGCTGCCTCAAATGTATTTAAATTAATTCGTATGAAGGACTTCCAAGATCTGACCAGGTGGCAAGATTATGAACAGTTAATTCGCAATTATCTTGAACCAGTGCGAGAAACCGATCCGTTCGTTGTTCTCAAAGAATTAGTTTGCACAGCCCCGAGACCAGAAGAGTCATTAGAGGAGTTTGCTCTCCGTCTCAATAACCTAATGTCCTCATTTGTTAAAGCAGGCCGAAATTCAAGATATCTTAACGATAGTGATAAACCAGCCCTTGATGGGTTTGCCAGATTAGCTGCCTTTGGAGTCGTTAAACAACTAATGCCACCGACATCTAAGTATGTGTACAATTCAAGTCCGCTAGATGCTAATATGGGACCGCTTAAAGCTCTAATCCATGTACGAAATTTGTGTCCCGAGGGATCCTTCCCTTATCGTAGGTCTATGCCAAACACCTTGTCCAATCCTGTACCTCCTTTAGTTTGTGCTACTACCAAACCTCCCAACCGCAATCACTCACGCTCATCATCCAAAGCAAGTGTTAAGAGCTATCATTCCCGTAACACCCATAGTACGTACAGTAACCACAGTCAAATAATTTGCTACAATTGTGGTTTCCGTGGCCATATCGCTAGTAATTGTTATGCCAGTTACCCTAAGAAGCGTCGTACTGATGATGAGTACCAGTCAGATCTTCCCTACTGTACTCATCATAGAATTCATGGACATGATACATCTGAGTGCAATGCGCTCTACAATATGCGGTACTCTAGATCTTTCCATGGCCGTTCCAACCGCAGAGCCAGGAGAGGAAACAGACGTCGTGGTTCACAGTCTAATCAGAACCAGGCTCATTCTTCCAATTCGGGGGAATTAGAGCGCCCCAGTCAAACCGCCCAATGGTGACGGTAAGTGATAATGAGTACGCCATCCCCGTTCACAATTCCTTTGAAGCCTTAAGCAGTCTCGAGAATGACAATCCTGCTGATGATGTGGCTTCACACGTCTCTGACGTAGAGGAATTTGGGGATGAAGTAGAAGATGCTTTCTCCGATGATAACTCAACTTCCTGTTTGCATATGAGTTCTAATGCAACGATTGGTCCATTAGTACAAGCTTCTGTCCATAATGCGCCCGTTCATGTGTTCATGGACTCTGGTGCGCAAGTTAATATCATTAGGTCTAGCTTGTTTAAAGAGAAGCGGTTACGACGTATCCTCCTCGTTGAACCAACTACTGTAACCTTCCTTGGTGGAGTAGCTGGTTCTCTTCTGCGAGTCCGAGGTCAGACTTCACTCACCTTTACTATCCAAGGCAGAGACTTTACTGCTGCTTTTCTTGTTGTCGACCAGATTGCTTTCCCTGGTGACCTTCTTCTGGGATTTGCTTCCATGCGAGACTTACGCATTGTGCTCGACCCGTACCGATGGCATGCCCAAATAGATGACTTAATCGTTCCATTCTGGGGTTACCAGCTTGGATCAGAAATCTGTCATACTGCTGCAGAGTATGATGTACGCATTAAGTCCTTACAAGCCAATGCAATTTCCAGTAGCGTACCCAAGCGGTCAGGCACTGGTAATTCTGTCACTCCCATTAGTGTTCCACCTATACCTTCAGACTTGCAGGATAGTGTTCCGTTGCCTCAAGTGTCCGAGGACACTCAGACTGCCTTGAGTGCACAGCCTATCCCTGCAATGACTGCTAGTTCGAGTAGTAGTTTCTCCACAGGGGATGCCTTGTCAGAAAACGATTACTTGGAACTAGTAATGCCATCTCTTGTTGATGTCACATGCCGTTTGCAGAAAGACGTCTCTGTTGCGGCTAGTGCTCTCACTAGAGTGTCTGTTGTTGTTCCTAATGTTCCAGATGGTGATACCGTCCTAGTTGACAGTGATTCCTGCAAGGTCAAAGGTTTATTTGTTGAACCTTCCTTACACATTGTAAGAGACAGTAAGATCCATTTACTCCTTGCTAACACTTTGGGTCACAGTGTTCGTCTCAGAGCAAATACCAACCTCGTTGACCTAGTTCACTATCCTTACCCTGTTCAAGTACAGGATGACGTGTCACCTGACCAGTGGGTCGGTGCTATTTCTACCGGGGAGACCTCATCCACTTCTCCGGATCAATCTGTTTCACCAGTTGAGGAGAAAGACTTAGCTCCTACTGACTTCCCAGACGAAGTCAAGCGTTTGTTGACTCTGTTGAACAAACGTCGTAAAGCTATTGCCTTACCAGGTGAGAAGATGGGTATAACGAACTTATTGTCCCATCGTATTCCACTTGAACCTGGTACTAGACCTATTTACATACCTGCGTACAGAATGCCTCATTCACAAGTTGCTGTCGCAGAGGAACTGATCAATCAAATGCTCAATGATGGAGTTATTGCACATAGCAATTCACCCTGGAATGCGCCCTTGATCCTAGTGCCTAAGAAGGATGGCACTTGGCGCCCGGTGATTGACTTTAGGAAGTTAAACGCGAAAACCATTCCAGATCGTTTCCCACTTCCTGTACTAGGTGACCTTTTACGCAATATCGGAGATAACAAAGTCTTCTCGACCCTAGACTTGTTACAAGGGTTTTGGCAAGTCCCTCTTCACGAGGACAGCCAAGAGTTAACAGCTTTCTCCACTCCCACAGGTCATTATCATTTCCTCCGTATGGCGTTTGGATTACGATCGTCTCCTATCACGTTCTCTAGACTCATGACCAATATCTTTAGAGGTCTGATAGGTAAAGCACTTATGGTGTACTTAGACGACGTAATCGTCATGTCCGAAGACGTGGACACACATCTGAAAAGACTTGATACAGTACTTGGAAAGCTTGAAGAAGCAAATTTAAAGATCAAACTGTCTAAATGCCAATTTTTCAGATCAGAAATTAAGTTTCTTGGTCACGTAGTCACTCCTAGAGGGGTTACGACTGACCAAAGTAAAGTAACAGCAGTACTAAATTTTCCAACTCCCAAAACCGCTGATGCCGTAAGATCCTTTGTGGGCTTAGCAGGTTTTTATAGATCTTTCATTGCTAATTTTTCTTCCATAGCTGCTCCTCTAACTGAGTTGCTTAAGAAAGATGCTCCTTTTAGTTGGACCTTCCGTCAAGAAACAGCATTCCAAACTCTAAAAGAAAAGCTAACATCTGCTCCCATTTTGAAATTCCCAGATTTTTCTAAGCCCTTCTATCTGACAACTGATGCTAGTTCCATTGGCATAGGTGCCGTACTAGCTCAGAAGACTGATAGCAAGTACAACGCAGTTGCATTTGCTAGCCGAGTCCTTACGAAGGCTGAACGTAATTATACAGTAACGGAGCAAGAAGCTTTAGCAATAGTATGGTCTTTAAAGCACTTCCGAGACATCATTTACCAGTACCCTGTTCATGTCTTGACAGATCATGCGCCACTGATACCTTTATTCCAGAACAAACAGCCTACTGGAAGGTTAGCCAGATGGTCCTTGACTATCCAAGAGTTCAATCCCACTTTTGAACATTTACCTGGCAAGTCAAATGTAGTCGCAGATGCTTTATCGCGACACGTTAGTGTAGTTACTGCAGATCCTCCATTTACTGTCGAGGATGTCAAAACTGCACAAAGAATAGATCCCATGTGGTCTGGTGTGATTCGATTCCTTCTCCAGGAAGATCCCATTCTTACTGTAAAGCCACCAGCACCCATTAGTGACTTTGTAATGAGTCAGGAATTACTGTATCGAACAGCCGAGTTGGGTACTCCAAGCAGAAGAGTTTACCAGTTAGTAATTCCACAGTCACTAGTGAACGTAGCTCTACAGCTAGTTCATGATGCACCAGGTGTTGCACACCCTGGTATGGATCGTTCTGTGAAACAAGCCAGAATGAAATACTTTTGGCCACGTATGGCAACTGACATTTCCGAGTATGTTAAGAAATGTAGTGTCTGTATGCAGCATAAAGGAAATGTCAATGGTCCTAACCCAATCCAAGTGTACCCAACCACTAGCGAACCGTGGGAAAGAGTTGCCCTTGATTTGTTAACTAATTTTAAATGTTCCCTCCAAGGCAACAAACATCTGTGTGTTATGGTAGACCATTTCACCAGATATTGTGAGCTAGTTCCTATTGCAGATAAGACTGCAGAGACAGTAGCTAAAGCGTTTAAAGAACGCATTATCTGCAGGCATACCACCCCAAAGTCCTTAGTAACAGATAATGGAGGTGAATTCTGTAATGAGATTCTTGAAAATTTGTGTACTTTATACAAGATCTCTAAATCCACCATTGTTCCTCATCATCCTGCCAGCAATGGGTTAGCCGAAAGAACAAATAAGAAAGTACTTGATGTTCTGAGAGCCACTATCAACCCCAATAGTGAAACTTGGGATGAAGTTATACCAGATGTCCAGTGTGCCATAAATTCTGCTTACAATGCTTCCATAGGTGATACTCCACATTATGCATTGTATGGTGTAGACAAGCGTTTACCCTATGAGTTGTTATATTCTACTCCGAAACCTAATTACAACCCTGATGATTTCGTAGCAACTCGTACCAGCTTAGCTCAAAGTGTTTTTAGAAGAATCCGTGAAACACTTCATAAATCAACAGCAGAATTTACAAGAGTCGCAAACACTCGAGCAAAGCCATCTAAAATCAAAGTAGGTTCGAGAGTTATGCTGATTAACTTTAACAAAACGTCTGCAATGCCAAAGCTTGATCAAAAGTTTGTCGGACCTTATCGAGTAGTTGAACATATCACTGGAAATAAGTATAAGGTTAGAGAAATTAGTACTGGCAAATACAAAGAATCGCATTTAGATCATATGAAATTAGTATGCGATGTTGAGGATATTGCTACCCAGACTAATGTGACAGATTCTGACAATCCTCCTGATCCTGTACTCTCTACCTCAGATACTCAGTCAGATACTCAACCTGAATGTCGTTACTCCTTGCGTACTCGACAAGTAATGAGAAACCCGCAAGTATCTTTTGTAGATATTCCTTCAGATCTCTCTCAGTCAAGGCATGTGTTAGCCATTGCAGAGGAATTCGACCCTCCCAGAGATGATAACCATTCTGCATACGTAAACCTTACCCTCGCAGAATTGGGTTTAAATGTACATAGTCTGTATAATTAGATGTCCGAGATGAATGAATTTGTCAATTGTGTGTTTTATTATTAGCTGATCAGTTTGTCAGAAATTTTCGTGTTCACGTTCCCTCCGTATTCTGAGAATTAACAGTCTAGATTTGCGTGCACCGAATCTGCCTTTCTGTTAAACACTTCTTTGTATATAATTATTCTTCCTCAGAATCCGTAGAGTGCATGAATACAGATCGATCGATCAATTCCATCCATATTGTATAATGAATTGTTCTTATAGTTTGTAATGCATTATGTTAACACCCTCTATGTAATATCCATTATGATACCATCCATTAGTTCTAAGATATATATGAATTTGTTATTGTATAGAATCAGCCCAGATCCGCCTGCCTGTTCAGCCTATAGATAGTAGTGTATGTCGGGACGACATACGTAACATGACCGAGCTGTCAGCATAGTTGCTGATCCCTGTATTCCCTGTATTATATAGCATAGCATATTAGTATCCTCCATGTGCTTTAGACACGAGATCCCTCGTAGGCCTTTGGCTTGGTGTGACGTCATGGGCATACACATGGGCAGTGATCCCTTTGTCCCGCCCTCACTCAGCGGCAGACCGTCTAGGCGTAAACAGGCTAGGTAACTGTGGCTCCATCTCCCATCTCAGTCTGACAATATATCTACCATCCTACAAGTGTGTCTACTTTCAACCTGTGATATCTCCATTCAAGAACCCTTACGATATATGAGAACACAGTCCATGAGAACCTATAGTCCATGAGAACCTATAGTCCATGAGAACACAGTCCATGAGAACCTATAGTCCATGAGAACACAGTCCATGAGAACACAGTCCATGAGAACCTATAGTCCATGAGAACACAGTCCATGAGAACCTATAGTCCATGAGAGCACAGTCCATGAGAACACAGTCCATGAGAACACAGTCCATGAGAACCTATAGTCCATGAGAACACAGTCCATGAGAACCTATAGTCCATGAGAACACAGTCCATGAGAACCTATAGTCCATGAGAACACAGTCCATGAGAACCTATAGTCCATGAGAACATATAGTCCATGAGAACACAGTCCATGAGAACACAGTCCATGAGCACCTATAGTCCATGAGAACACAGACCATGAGAACACAGTACATAAGAACACAGTCCATGAGAACACAGTCCATGAGAACACAGTCCATGAGAACACAGTCCATGAGCACCTATAGTCCATGAGAACACAGACCATGAGAACACAGTCCATGAGAACACAGTCCACGAGAACACTGACCATGAGAACACAGTCCATGAGAACACAGTCCATGAGAACACAGTCCTTGAGAACCTATAGTCCATGAGAACCTATAGTCCATGAGAACCTATAGTCCATGAGAACCTATAGTCCATGAGAACACAGACCATGAGAAGACAGACCATGAGAACACAGACCATGAGAACACAGTCCATGAGAACACAGTCCATGAGAACACAGTCCATGAGAACACATTCCATGAGAACACAGTCCATGAGAACACAGTCCATGAGAACACAGTCCATGAGAACACATTCCATGAGAACACAGTCCATGAGAACACAGTCCATGAGAACACAGTCCATGAGAACAGTCCATGAGAACACAGTCCATGAGAACACAGTCCATGAGAACACATGAGACACAGTGAGAACCTATAGTCCATGAAAACCTATACCATGAGAACACAGTCCATGAGAACTATAGTCCATGAGAACACATGAGTCCATGAGAACACAGACCATGAGAACACAGTCCATGAGAACACATTCCATGAGAACACAGTCCATGAGAACACAGTCCATGAGAACACAGACCATGAGAACACAGTCCATGAGAACACACTCCATGAGAACACACCATGAGAACACAGTCCATGAGAACCTATACACAGTCCATGAGAACACAGTCCATGAGAACACAGTCCATGAGAACACAGTCCATGAGAACTTACAGTCCATGAGAACACAGACCATGAGAACCATACCATGAGAACCTACAGACCATGAGAACTATAGACCATGAGAACCTATAATCATGAGAACGACAGTCCATGAGAACACTGTAGACCATGAGAACTATAGACCATGAGAACCTACATTAGAAAATATTGCATGAGAACCTAGTCCATGAGAACCAGTCCACGAGAACACAGACCTTGAGAACACAGTCCATGAGAACCTATAGTCCATGAGAACACAGTCCATGAGAACACAGTCCATGAGAACCTATAGTCCATGAGAACACAGTCCATGAGAACACAGTCTATGAGAACACAGTCCATGAGAACTTATAGTCCATGAGAACACAGTCCATGAGAACACAGTCCATGAGAACCTATAGTCCATGAGAACACAGTCCATGAGAACACAGTCCATGAGACCTATTGTCCACTAGTTCATGAGAACCTATTGTCCATGAGAACAGTCCATGAGAACACAGTCCATGAGAACACAGTCCATGAGAGCACAGTCCATGAGAACACAGTCCATGAGAACACAGACCATGAGAACACAGTCCATGAGAACACAGTCCATGAGAACACAGACCATGAGAACACAGACCATGAGAACACAGTCCATGAGAACACAGTCCATGAGAACACAGTCCATGAGAACACAGACCATGAGAACACAGACCATGAGAACACAGTCCATGAGAACACAGTCCATGAGAACACAGACCATGAGAACACAGTCCATGAGAACACAGTCCATGCGAACACAGTCCATGAGAACACAGACCATGAGAACACAGTCCATGAGAACACAGTCCATGAGAACACAGACCATGAGAACACAGACCATGAGAACACAGAGCATGAGAACACAGTCCATGAGAACACAGACCATGAGAACACAGACCATGAGAACACAGTCCATGAGAACACAGTCCATGAGAACACAGACCATGAGAACACAGTCCATGAGAACACAGTCCATGAGAACACAGACCATGAGAACACAGACCATGAGAACACAGACCATGAGAACACAGTCCATGAGAACACAGTCCATGAGAACACAGTCCATGAGAATGAGAACACACCATGAGAACACAGTCCATGAGAACACAGAACACCATGAGAACACAGTCCATGAGAACACAGTCCATGAGAGCACACACAGTCCATGAGAACACAGACCATGAGAACACAGTCCATGAGAACACAGTCCATGAGAACACGGACCATGAGAACACAGACCATGAGAACACAGTCCATGAGAACACAGTCCATGAGAACACAGTCCATGAGAACACAGACCATGAGAACACAGTCCATGAGAACACAGTCCATGAGAACACAGTCCATGAGAACACAGTCCATGAGAACACAGTCCATGAGAACACAGTCCATGAGAACACAGTCCATGAGAACACAGTCCATGAGAACACAGACCATGAGAACACAGTCCATGAGAACACAGTCCATGAGAACACAGACCATGAGAACACAGTCCGTGAGAACACAGAACACAGACCACGAGAACACAGTCCATGCGAACACAGTCCATGAGAACACAGACCATGAGAACACAGTCCATGAGAACACAGTCCATGAGAACACAGTCCATGAGAACACAGTCCATGAGAACACAGTCCATGAGAACACAGTCCATGAGAACACAGACCATGAGAACACAGACCATGAGAACACAGACCATGAGAACACAGTCCATGAGAACACAGTCCATGAGAACACAGTCCATGAGAACACAGTCCATGAGAACACAGACCATGAGAACACAGACCATGAGAACACAGACCATGAGAACACAGTCCATGAGAACACAGACCATGAGAACACAGTCCATGAGAACACAGTCCATGAGAACACAGTCCATGAGAACACAGTCCATGAGAACACAGACCATGAGAACACAGTCCATGAGAACACAGACCATGAGAACACAGACCATGAGAACACAGACCATGAGAACACAGACCATGAGAACACAGTCCATGAGAACACAGTCCATGAGAACACAGACCATGAGAACACAGACCATGAGAACACAGACCATGAGAACACAGTCCATGAGAACACAGACCATGAGAACACAGACCATGAGAACACAGTCCATGAGAACACAGACCATGAGAACACAGACCATGAGAACACAGTCCATGAGAACACAGACCATGAGAACACAGACCATGAGAACACAGACCATGAGAACACAGTCCATGAGAACACAGTCCATGAGAACACAGACCATGAGAACACAGACCATGAGAACACAGACCATGAGAACACAGTCCATGAGAACACAGACCATGAGAACACAGACCATGAGAACACAGACCATGAGAACACAGTCCATGAGAACACAGTCCATGAGAACACAGACCATGAGAACACAGTCCATGAGAACACAGTCCATGAGAACACAGACCATGAGAACACAGACCATGAGAACACAGACCATGAGAACACAGACCATGAGAACACAGTCCATGAGAACACAGACCATGAGAACACAGACCATGAGAACACAGTCCATGAGAACACAGTCCATGAGAACACAGTCCATGAGAACACAGACCATGAGAACACAGACCATGAAAACACAGACCATGAGAACACAGTCCATGAGAACACAGTCCATGAGAACACAGTCCATGAGAACACAGACCATGAGAACACAGACCATGAGAACACAGTCCATGAGAACACAGTCCATGAGAACACAGAGCATGAGAACACAGACCATGAGAACACAGTCCATGAGAACACAGTCCATGAGAACACAGACCATGAGAACACAGACCATGAGAACACAGACCATGCGAACACAGAGCATGAGAACACAGTCCATGAGAACACAGACCATGAGAACACAGTCCATGAGAACACAGTCCATGAGAACACAGTCCATGAGAACACAGACCATGAGAACACAGACCATGAGAACACAGTCCATGAGAACACAGTCCATGAGAACACAGAGCATGAGAACACAGACCATGAGAGTCCATGAGAACACAGTCCATGAGAACACAGTCCATGAGAACACAGTCCATGAGAAACACATGAGAACACAGAACCTACAGTCCATGAGAACACAGACCATGAGAACACAGACCATGAGAACACAGTCCATGAGAACAACAGAACCTATAGTCCATGAGAGCACAGTCCATGAGAACACAGTCCATGAGAACCTATAGTCCATGAGAACACAGACCATGAGAACACATGAGACCATGAGAACACAGTCCATGAGAACACAGAACACAGACCATGAGAACACAGACCATGAGAACACTGACCATGAGAACACAGTCCATGAGAACACAGACCATGAGAACACAGACCATGAGAACACAGACCATGAGAACACAGTCCATGAGAACACAGACCATGAGAACACAGTCCATGAGAACACAGACCATGAGAACACAGACCATGAGAACACAGACCATGAGAACACAGACCATGAGAACACTGACCATGAGAACACAGACCATGAGAACACAGACCATGAGAACACTGACCATGAGAACACAGACCATGAGAACACAGACCATGAGAACACAGACCATGAGAACACAGACCATGAGAACACAGACCATGAGAACACAGACCATGAGAACACTGACCATGAGAACACAGACCATGAGAACACAGACCATGAGCCAGACAAGTTGGCTGGTACCATCTAATAACATATATTTAACATTAACAATATTTCTAGTCTTAAAAAATGTACGATAGGTTTGTGTACTTCTTTGTTTTGTTGAAGTTATATATGTAACGTTCTTTTAGTTATATACGTAACGTTCTTTTAGTTATATACGTAACGTTCTTTTAGTTATATACGTAACGTTCTTTTAGTTATATACGTAACGTTCTTTTAGTTATATACGTAACGTTCTTTTAGTTATATACGTAACGTTCTTTTAGTTATATATGTAACGTTCTTTTAGTTATATACGTAGCGTTCTTTCAGTTATATATGTAACGTTCTTTCAGTTATATATGTAACGTTCTTTTAGTTATATATGTAACGTTCTTTCAGTTATATACGTAACGTTCTTTCAGTTATATACGTAACGTTCTTTTAGTTATATATGTAACGTTCTTTTAGTTATATATGTAACGTTCTTTCAGATATATACGTAACGTTCTTTCAGTTATATATGTAACGTTCTTTCAGTTATATACGTAACGTTCTTTTAGTTATATATATAACGTTCTTTCAGATATATACGTAACGTTCTTTCAGTTATATATGCAACGTTCTTTCAGTTGTATATGTAACGTTCTTTCAGTTATATATATAACGTTCTTTCAGTTATATACGTAACGTTCTTTCAGTTATATACGTAACGTTCTTTCAGTTATATACGTAACGTTCTTTCAGTTGTATATGTAACGTTCTTTCAGTTATATATGCAACGTTCTTTCAGTTGTATATGTAACGTTCTTTCAGTTATATACGTAACGTTCTTTCAGTTATATACGTAACGTTCTTTCAGTTATATACGTAACGTTCTTTCAGTTATATACGTAACGTTCTTTCAGTTATATACGTAACGTTCTTTCAGTTATATATGTAACGTTCTTTTAGTTATATATGTAACGTTCTTTCAGTTATATACGTAACGTTCTTTCAGTTATATACGTAACGTTCTCTTAGTTATATATGTAACGTTCTTTTAGTTATATATGTAATGTTCTTTCAGTTATATACGTAACGTTCTTTCAGTTATATATGTAACGTTCTTTCAGTTATATATGTAACGTTCTTTCAGTTATATACGTAACGTTCTTTTAGTTATATACGTAACGTTCTTTCAGTTATATACGTAACGTTCTTTCAGTTATATATGCAACGTTCTTTCAGTTATATATGCAACGTTCTTTCAGTTGTATATGTAACGTTCTTTCAGTTATATATATAACGTTTTTTCAGTTATATACGTAACGTTCTTTCAGTTATATACGTAACGTTCTTTCAGTTATATACGTAACGTTCTTTCAGTTATATACGTAACGTTCTTTCAGTTGTATATGTAACGTTCTTTCAGTTGTATATGTAACGTTCTTTCAGTTATATACGTAACGTTCTTTCAGTTATATACGTAACGTTCTTTCAGTTATATACGTAACGTTCTTTCAGTTGTATACGTAACGTTCTTTCAGTTATATACGTAACGTTCTTTCAGTTATATACGTAACGTTCTTTCAGTTATATATGCAACGTTCTTTCAGTTATATACGTAACGTTCTTTCAGTTATATATGTAACGTTCTTTTAGTTATATATGTAACGTTCTTTCAGTTATATACGTAACGTTCTTTCAGTTATATACGTAACGTTCTTTCAGTTATATATGTAACGTTCTTTTAGTTATATATGTAACGTTCTTTCAGTTATATACGTAACGTTCTTTCAGTTATATATGTAACGTTCTTTCAGTTTTATATGTAACGTTCTTTCAGTTATATACGTAACGTTCTTTTAGTTATATACGTAACGTTCTTTCAGTTATATACGTAACGTTCTTTCAGTTATATATGCAACGTTCTTTCAGTTATATATGCAACGTTCTTTCAGTTGTATATGTAACGTTCTTTCAGTTATATATATAACGTTTTTTCAGTTATATACGTAACGTTCTTTCAGTTATATACGTAACGTTCTTTCAGTTATATACGTAACGTTCTTTCAGTTATATACGTAACGTTCTTTCAGTTGTATATGTAACGTTCTTTCAGTTGTATATGTAACGTTCTTTCAGTTATATACGTAACGTTCTTTCAGTTATATACGTAACGTTCTTTCAGTTATATACGTAACGTTCTTTCAGTTATATACGTAACGTTCTTTCAGTTATATACGTAACGTTCTTTCAGTTGTATATGTAACGTTCTTTCAGTTATATATATAACGTTCTTTCAGTTATATACGTAACGTTCTTTCAATTATGTACATGAGTTTTTTGTATATTTTTAAGGTGACATTTGGTTAGCGGTGTTGGAGTGGGTTTTGTTGCTAAAACAACAGATCCGTTACATGAAAGCGTTGCTAGCAAACGTACATAATGGATGAGGTGCGTGAAAAGCAACTGAAAGATAAGAACGGTCAGAGAACATCAAATAATATTTTAGTAACTAGAACATCAGATAATATTTCAGAAACTATCATAGAAAACCATATAATACTGTGAGCGAAGAGAAGTTAGCATGGCCAAGATACAGCAGTCATGGTTCTCAATGCTGGAAGCATCAGTAACAACAAAGAAAATACGATTGGATATTGCAGATATTTTAAGAAAATCAGGAACCAGAAATTTTCTGTCAGAGGCGGTGCAGAAGCTTATTCACATAGAAAAGAAGAATTAGAACGTTAACAAGTGAGCTAGGTAACTTCGGTGTCAGGTCATCCTGGAGAAAGCAGTTATCATATTCAATGGAATATGATGAAATCTGCATCGTTTATGAGTCAAATGATACAACAGAGCATAAAGAAGGGAAAAATTTATTCAAGTGACAGAGTTATTGTTAAGGAGAGACTCTTAGTTGGTGCAGTTCACACAGGTCATGACAGGACAGTAACTATTACCAGTAAAAACACAGAAGGACGTTAACATGCCTCTGGATACAGATTGTACACAAATTCTGCAGGGTGACAAATTAGCATCGTGCAAACATTCTCTTAAGAGAAGCGTGTTTAGCTCGCAAACTCTCAGGCCGAAATTTATAGAAGTTGCCTGTAAAGATATTTACAAGTTTGAAGCCTTACTGATCATGACTGAGGACGGAAGCCAGAAATAAAGACCAGCAGTTGACTATAGACTGAATGCAAGATCACCCTGCAATCATACTCTCCCAGCGTGTTATTGCGCATAACGCTGTACTTTACCAAGATATATCTATGACAAATGGCGTGAAGTACACATACATGAGCACACTACCCACAGTCATCAACCCGATTTCAGGAAGGTACAAACTACTTCACGAGGAAATGTGTATTATCTCCAACATTAAACATTTCATAAGTATTATTTTGTTTTATCGTTAGTAAGTTGGAAGACAATGTGTCACGAACACAATGACACGGGAGGCAGAGACCTACACGAGTTATCATAGATTTTCTAAAACTACAAACATAAGACTAACATAAAATCAATATGAATATTGGTCACCCCAGATGATAGAGTCAAAATATCGGAGTCTGGCTCAAGGATAGTCTCATCATACCAATAGTTAAGCACGGAAGTTAATTGCCAGTTAAAAAGTAAACTTTTTACAAAGTCTCGTAATAAACAGTCCTAAATACGCAAGTGAACTGCGGGCTCAGTGTGATCAGACTTGTAATATCCAGCGCTACTCAAACCTAATAACTTTAAAACGATCACACGAAGCCTGGTCAAGGACCGGGCCGCGGGGGTGTTGACCCCCCCCCCCGAAACACCTTCCAGGCAGACTGCTTCTAAATGTCAAAAACAATGTTCTCAATAGATTATTCTCAGTTACACAACCCACTTGTTACAAACATACATAGGTTTCTTAAGGAATAACTTAAAATTAATTTGCTAAGCATTTAGACAAGAAGAAAGGACCAAAGTTGTCTTCACTGGTCCTAAAGCTGTCTTCAACACTGCAGTTAGAAAAATGACTAGAACACAACCACCTTTGGTATAGATAACTTTTGCTATTGATTAGATAGTATTTCGTTAAAATAACTACCTCAATTATCTTTACAACTGTGGAAAGTAACAGCAATGCTTCTGTTGAACTAGATGTAACACCCACAGCAAGGTGGAGCACTGACCCTACAGTCTTAATATGAGTGGGAGGAGAGAGAGGAATAGGAATGAGCGAAAAAATAAGAGGTAGGAACGAGAGAGAAAGAGAAAGAGAGAGAGAGAGAGAGAGAGAGAGAGAGAGAGAGAGAGAGAGAGAGAGAGAGAGAGAGAGAGAGAGAGAGAGAGAGAGAGAGAAACAAGCTTCTATACCAAAAGACGGGCATAAAGCAGCAACTTCATTCTGGCTGTACCCTTCTTCAGAACATCATTTCATCCGAGATCGTTTATCCCCAGGATAACTCGAGTATGGAATACATTTGTACAGCATAATGATGTCAACGAGATAAAGTCAGTTGATCAAATGAAAATGCTGGCACACAGATGGCTCCAACTTCATTATGTTCCCTACTTGTATGTTTCATAACAAAAATGCTTTCAAATGAGCTGATGTAGGTAGCAGCTCTTGGCTTGTCAATAAAGTTAGGAATCCTTAACTTGTAAACAGCTTGTCAATAAAGCTAATGATCTTTAACCTAACCTTGTCAAACCCTGTTTAAAGAGAGAGATAGAGATAGAGATAGAGATAGAGAGAGAGAGAGAGAGAGAGAGAGAGAGAGAGAGAGAGAGAGAGAGAGAGAGAGAGAGGGAGGGAGGCTAATGTAGATCGGCAAGGGATAAACGAGGAAAGTGAAAATACAGGAAAAAAGGAAAAAGAGGATAGGAAAACAGAAAAAGGAAAGATACAGGGAATGGGAGGGGGAGAGAAGGAAATGAAATTGGAGAACAAAGGGAAGAGGGAGGGGGGATGAGGGAGAGAGGGAGGGGGAAGAGGGAGGGAGGGGGATGAGGGAGAGAGGGAGGGGGAAGAGGGAGGGAGGGGGAAGAGGGAGGGAGGAAGAGAGGGAGGGGGGTAAGAAGTGGGTTCAAGTACCAGGGTTGAAGGAGGGGGAGGGGGAAGGTGGAAGCAGACAAACCATCCAAGACAATAACCATCAATTACAATCCAGGCTACTAACTGAACCACCCGTCCCTCCACTTCCCAACTAATTCGTCCAGGAATTACAGCCGTTCCTCTATTTACCTCTCATTTTGTCGGGAGAATCTCGAAGTTTAGCAGGTCATTTCCTCCTCAGGGCTCACGATGAGGCAGGCTGTCACTATTATGTTGTAAAATCTCGAGAGTGATGTAAGATGCTCGTGTTGGATGTGCTTGAGGCAGCTACCAAGACTTCCTTTCAAATTAATTTGTCTGTGCGTTCCATTTCAGATTTTTATGTAGCCGCGTAATGAATATAATTGTTTATAGTATTGTTAGCGAGCTACTAATAGAAATACTGTGTTATTACCATTATTAAGCGGTTCACCCCAGTTAAGCGGTGAACACTTAAAACAGCGCACACTTTAATTTGTGCACATTAAAAATGTACACACCAGTCTCTGCTGTGCACCTGTCGAAGCTCTGCACATTGTACACATTCACATGTTGTAAGCCTTAGGTTTATATTTAGTATTTAATGCTGAAGTAGTGGGGGGGAAGATTATATTTACTGGTGATGGTGTGAACACAAGGTCGCTCGTGGGGTGAAGCTTGCTTGAGGGAAGCCGAGAGAATTTTAACAGCCTCTGAGATGAAGTGCGTCTTCTAACTCAACCTCTTTCTTGCACCTATGCAATTTAGTGCTGCAGTTTGAGTCAATCACTGTCGCTGCCAACAAATGAGTTGCACTCTGCCCTTAGATCTTCCCACAACACCCACTCCACCTACACGTGTTTAAAGACCGTTACTAGTTCATCTACGCTTGTTAAGAAGTGGTTCGCGAACGCTTGATAGTGACTAAGTGTGCCAAAGAGCTCGTTAAGAGTTCATCTATGCTTGATTAACTCACTCTTATTTGTTATCTGCCCAACCCACTAAACAACCACCTACTTCATGTGTAATAAGCACATCCAGTGTGAAACTCATACCTTCAACAACCCACTTAACATAATCATATCTGCCTACATGCCGTGTAACTCGCCCACATCTTTCAAGGATCCACCCAACATACTCAATACCAGCTTACATCACGTAAAACGCCCACGTCCGTCTAAGACCCGCCGACATCGACTTAAACATCACCGGGCGAATACTGCAAAACTTTTCGCCACTTTCCAAGTAATTTATGAAAATAGATATACCGTGTCCGCCCTAGTTGCAACATTCCTGCCTCCAGTTCCGCCCACGGCCTCTATCTCGAGAAAGGACAGCTGATGAAGCAGCAGGAACCTGAACTACAAAAACCAAGTCACCCATTCCTTGAGGCATACTAGAGGTTCAGCACGAGCCTCAATACAGCAGGCACACAGCCGCAACCTGGACTATATAAAGTCCACTGGATAAGAGGCAATCAAGGTTGATGCGAAGGTGAGTGTTGCTTCAATTTCCTTTAATCAAGATTCTTTCGACAGGATCAACGTACCTCTTCTGAGGGAAATTTGAAACCACAATTATCTTGAATTCGACTCGTTTTAACTAATTCCCGGAGAATAAAGAAAGAGAAGGACCACTTCGTAATATGAAGGAGGACGCTTTTTCCTGCTAATATTGGCAGAAGTAACTCTGCGTGACAGATTGACAGCTGATAAAATAATAGATTAGTGAACTACCACCTCGTATCGACGCTACTACTGCAGACATTTAATACACCGGCCAACTCCCACCGAGGTAGGGTGACGAGAAAAAGATGAAAGGCTTGCCGTCACTTACTTCATCGTCTTTGCCAGAAGCGTGTCATTATAGCTCAGATGCCCCTCAAAACAGCAGGCACTGAACTTTCTCCCACCTCCATGACTCGAGCCCAACTAACCGAGTCCCATGTGAATCCTTTCATGTTACCTTGCTCACACTAACATCACCTAAAGTATAAAAAAAAAAAACTTACCTCCACTCTTAACACGCTCGCACAAACCTGTTGGATGTCCAAGCCCTCTCATACAAAAGCCCCCTTTACCTCCTCCCTCCAATAGATTTATGCACCAAGTCATCTTATTTTTCTCCATCCTCTCAGTGCCCAAATTAAAAAAAAAAAACAGCCCGGGTAAAAGCAATCATGACAAGACAATCTTGGCTAATATTCGCAACATTAAGATTCTACCTAACATTCGAAACCTAAGATTTAGTATACAAAATACTTTTAGCTACACGAAATAAAATCATTCTACATAACAGATTACAATGAAGAATGTGTGGCAGGAACAACTGTAAATACCGCGAGAATAAAAGATCAGCGTTGATATAATATCTTGTCACAGATGAATGAGTTTCTAGTCTCATTAACCATGGCTGCGCCCTCATTGTATATCTAATATGAAGTATAATTTATCTCCCCTCTCCCTCCTGATAACTGTAATGCTTGTGTACCAGCCAGGTAATGATTCACAGATGGTCATCTGTTTAATAGGAGCACACTGTAGACACCACTAACAGCGCCACACTATATACAACACTAATATCAGCACACTATGTACATCCTGCTAACACCAGGACGCTATAGACCAGCGATTACATTAATAACATAATTCTAAGTCAGTCACAATTTCAATTACTCTTCTAGATTTTTGCAACTGATTAGAAAAATAAATTACAACTGATATTTTGTATTTTCTTCAATTACTTCAAATTTTACTGATGTTACAATCACTGTTAATACGAATAAGCAAACATTTGATTTCATATTTTGTATTTAAATGTAATATTTGAACAATGTTCAGAAATACCATTAGTTACATTATCTGAGATAAACAGATGAAGAACATGTACATCATCATATCTGTCACAATAAGTCAGTCAAAAATCCAGCAAAATTACAAATAAATAGATAAGCTTCGCTTCGCATAATATACTTTACTGTGCTAAATCTACTGCGATGTTTAATAATATTTATATTTGGTACAAATTAAACAAGGAAACTGCAACTAGAAGCCGAACAAAATTAAGAATTTTTGCAATGAACTGTTGTTGCAAGTTGCAAATGAGTAATTTCGCAACGCGTAAAATAATGAAAGGAATATTTGATTTAATGGTCCACAACAACTAAGTTATATCCATGTTCACATATTAAAGTTTATTAATATTCAAGTATGGAAGGCACTCAAACTTCTGAGATGTATTTAGTCATGAAGTTCTTGGGAAAAAAATTCCTGCCATGGTAAATACTCTCTGAGGGTGAAATTGAGACACATGTGCAACATCTGGGTAGCTTTATTGTAGACGTTTCGCCATCCAGTGGCTTTATCAATACAAATTCCAGGACATAACTTGAAGACAGGAGAACTATGTACAGTTATGTCCTGGAATTTGTATTGATAAAACCACTAGATGGCGAAACGTCTACAATAAAGATACCCAGATGTTGCACATGTGTCTCAATTTCATCTTATCGGTATTGTATACCATTCTTGTACAACTCTCTGAGGGTGGTGAAGTGACCGTGTAACCCAGCATTTATCTTGCTGGTCTCTTCCTGTTTTCAGGAAAGAACTGGACAAGTTTCTAAAGTCCTTGATCAGCCGGGCTGTAGTGCTTATGATGAACTTCGTGCGGTTAGCACAAACAGCCTGGTTAATCAGGCCATCCACTGTTAGACCTGGTCTGTGATTGGGCCGCGAGGGCGTCGACCCTTTGAATACAGCTGAGACAGACTCCACGTAGCCAGGTAGGAAAGCAAGCAAAGTAACAGACTGGCTCTTTCCACAATCCCTCAGAGCAAAACTTAACAATTGGGTAAAAATCCCCGCAATGAAAGCCAAATAAAGTGGGGTTCTTGGGTTCTTAATCGAGTCAAGCCGCTCAAACCTTTCCACCAGGTTAAGATGACTCAGTGCGAGGGAGGGGTCGTGGGAGGAAGGGAATGGGGGGTAAGGAAACTTAGCTAAATAAACACAACTAAGTAAATACGCTAAGTTAAACAGCTCACTAATCGACTCGCGTAAACAGATTAAATCTCTTGACCTGCAGAGGTCACGTTTTACACAAGCTGTGTGTGTAAACAGCAGCGTTGAGTGAAAGAAAAAAAGGGGAAAAAGAAAAAGGTCAAAGGGGAATGGTCAAAGGGGAATGGTCAAAAGAGAATGGTCAAAAGGAAATGAGCAAAAGAGAAAACAGAAATAGGAAAAGAGAATAGATGATAAGTACTTGTAAACTGGCGAGGACCCCACAATTGGCAGCATGTCGACATTCGCCTTATCATTTACAGAAAGACTCGCTCCCAAAGGTTACACGACACTCGCCATTTAGGGTAGCACTGATTATGGACAAACTGCAGGGTACCCGCTCTGCAAGGTGCAATACTGTACATTAAACACGCTATGTAGTGCAAAATACAGGGCACGTACACCTAGAGGGGTACAGTACACCTCTCTGTGTACATACGCACACTATATTGATCTGTTTTAGGGATTAAACTTTGTTAAATTGACAGGTGAATTGTAGCCTTAATGACCCACATGTAGATAAATAAGACATATCCCCACCTTAGTATCTTTACTGTCGAGACGTGTCACCAACCAATTGCTTTATCAGTCCAATAAAGAGAATAATAGAATACGGGAGACGGCAGAAGACGAGGTATTGGTTGGTGATCAGTCCCACAGCCTTGAAAGCTCTTCAGTTCAGCAGAATAAGTAGATACATTTTAAACTTAATGTAGGGTACATATGTAGAGTTCCACGACACAATATTTCGAGGGCCTTTTTTCTGATTTCTACGACATTCAGCGGAGGCCACAAGGCGCGAAGCACACTAGGCCGAGACCTATTATTCAGAGAAGGTCAAGCAAAAAGTGAATTACACCAGACACCTAATGTGGAAATGGAAGCCGAGTGATTGCTGAAGGTTACCGTGGCTTAGTTTGTCACCAGGTGTCTTACCTGGTGTTACCTCAGTGTGCTCTCTAAGACGATACAATCAGTGAGAGCTGGGGTTGCAAGACAGAACGCAGTTTCCAGTAAGAGGACGCAGCTTCTGTTTAAAAGTTGCTTTGTTAAAATTTTGTGCACTAATGTTATACCTATGCTATAACCTTCCCCCTCTGCTACTATAACTGTTGCTACCTTTACGTTGAGGCCCGCCCATTATCCCTCACCTGTTCAATACATGGCAGTGCGCGGACCTATTAATGTACGCTCTAGGTGAGAGAAACATGTAATAAAATATCCAGAACGTTTCTTACATGTCCATGTACGTAAACTGAGCTTCCAGATGAGAATCAAGGACATTCCAGGTAAAGATGAAGTTTCCAAGTGTACATCAAAAGTTTTCATGGAAGACAGTTCTGTTTTTTAGGCGAAGATCAAGAAGTTCCAAGGTGAAGAAGTTTCCTGGAGAGATAATGGAGACAGCCAACGTGCTTAAAAAACAAAATTAATGAAGTTTGCAGGTAAAAGGATGACGTCTGGCAGTACAATGGCGTTTCCGAGGGTTTAACAATTTAGTCATGAAAAACACTAAGCATTTTTTTTTTCGTAGCAATAACAAAAAGAACATTTCTGGAATGACTCGACTAATCACCCGAATGATGGAAAGCCTCAACGTCTTCAGAGAAAATGTTTACACACGCACAATGTAAATGAGACATTTATTAATGCAGAACAGACCTCGCTATCTAATTGTATATTTGGAGGTCATCCATCTTGTACGAGTGTACAAGCGAACGGCAAGTCGATGACTATTGCAGGAGCCGCGGGTATGCACGCAGTAATGGCGAAGCATGTCAAATGTCAGAGCGGCACTTGCGCCTGATTTGCGACCTCTCATCCAGGGGTAACTTGTGGAAAGTCAGGTTTACAACTGCAGTCAGTCGGTGCAAGCAGCTGTGTGGCCGCCACTGCCTCCAGCGGTGACCACCATCAAGAACATGAGAAATTTATCACCACCACGGGGACCCTCAGTGGTAATACACCTCCTGGGAACGGGAGGCAACAAGGTTTGATTCAAAGGAACAGAGAGAAGAGTTTCAATGTCTTCAGTCAAGAGCCTTCTACCAGACTCGGTGCATTCTCCCTTGAAGGAAGACAAGATATATACCACTTATAATAAGAATGATATGTATCAACGACAAAGACCAGCAACAGGGATCAAGAATTAAGATCAAGAACAACGATCAACAAAGATAAACGACAAAAATAAAGCTCAAAAACAAGGATCAACGACTAGTATCAACAATGATTAACAAGTATCAACGACAAACGTCACGTACGAACGACAAGAATCAACAAGGAGCAACAAAGATCAGACAGTATCAACGACAAGGATTAATAACAAGGATCAACAACAAGTATCAAGGACAAGTATCATCATGCCAGGGAACAAAAATGACTTACTGCTGACAACTTGTAGGCGGTCATAAGGCCGCTGGAATATCACCCACTTTCAACTTCCTCAACAAAGCTCGCAGTGCATTAACCTAAGAATATTTCAATAAGCATTATACGCACTTTTTTTGAAAAATAATTTCCTCGGTGATTTTCGCATCTATCATTTTATCTTGTATCTGGCTCTACGCCGCAGAGCCAGATGCAAGAGACTACACCAGCTAAATTACGTGTAAAGAGTGAAATAGCGGTGTAGTCGGCTGACTGACGTGTGGATGTCAACTGTGACTGATGTGTGGATGTCAACTGTGACTGACGTGGGAGCCAGTGATCAGAGCGTAAAGTACTTTCAGGTCATTGCGGCCCAGAAAATTTTTTTGGGGTGTAATTTTCTTAGTGTTGTACAAAGGACCCTCGATAGCCGCCTCAGGTGTGAGCATCTCAAAGGCAGCCTCGTTCAATTGTTTTACACAATCAACGCTACACAACAAAAATTGCAAATAGATACCGGACGGCATTTCGGTCTGATGTGGACCATTATCAAGTCACATGTGAAAAATTAGATTCATTTGGAAGCTGTAAAAACCACAAGGAGGTCACAGTTCATTACAACTGTGACAGGTACCAGTTTCGCATCAGTAAACAACCAAGTCAAATTTGACACGTCCACGACAAAAGATAGAGGCGCAATGAATGGCAAGGTTGCTACTACCAACTTTTTCTGACTATTAATTTTACCTCCACGTCGAGTTAGACATAAGAACATAGCATGGAGGAACACGGCAGCATGCCTACTGGCCCATACAAAGCAGGGCCTTCTCAAAACCAACTATTCCCACCCACCTTAAGAACTTGTCATCTACACTGCAAACTGAGCTGTTTGCCATCCTCATGGCACCAAAGTTAACTTACAACACTGGTTTAAGACTCACATGCCGCGAGTTCGATACCCCACTCGTACCATTGTTTATTTGCAATCGTATTATGATTTCGTGAGTCATGGCTATGTATGCCTGTAGTAGTAGCAACAGAAGTGTAAAAGTAGCAACAGTAGCGTAGTAACGGCGACCTTCACATAAAAACTTCAGTTCAAATCACCTTAAGGGGTACGTAAGTTCCCCGTCTTCTAATAACATGTTTATTTTTCCACTATAATCTACCTTGTCCATAATTACTACCGCAAGGTAGATTATAGTGGAAAAATGAACATGTTATTAGAAGACGGGGGAACTTACGTGCCTCTTAAAACACAATTTATATTTCTTACAAATACATTAAACAGGATTGCGGAGAGTTTTTACTAAAGTTCTGATGTGAAGGTGACTACTGTAAGTAAATCTAGCCTGGCCTGTCTCCTCGCTAGTATACGCCTCATACAGCTGTTTAATAGCCACCTACACTCAACACCTGTGTTTGTATTCTACTACATGACTCACTACCTGATGATTCACCGCAGCAATGACGAGCTCATGGAGTTTCAGTGATCACTACACACAGCCCATCCAATTTTTTTTTTTTACCATTCGCGAGAAAATGCACGCTCGAGATATTACAGTGCGCCTCGCACTGCCAGGCATAAGTCACACGTATTTTTTTAATTTGGTTCTGTCGGCTATTTGTACGTAAACATAGGTCAATATACGATAATTATTAAGCTAACTAAACGTAGTCTAGATCATATCACTACAGTGATGAGATCTAGTGTCAGTATCGTCTTACAAGCTACAGTAACTCAGTGAGTTACAAGCTACAACACAGGAACGGTCTCACCCTTCACTGCTTCCTGCTTCATCCACCTCGCACCAACAGTCTTACCTGAAAAAAGAAGGAAGCTCTGTCAAGGAGGGTGGTTGTCAGATGCATCATAATGATGGACAAGGCGCAACTCTCACTCTCTCTCTCTCTCTCTCTCTCTCTCTCTCTCTCTCTCTCTCTCACCTATGTCAACTAATGTGGACAAAAAAATGGCACACAGTTTTTGAATAATGATTATTTTTTTGTATCAACTTAAAGTAGCATCAATGACGTTAGGTTTTTCCGTCGAATCAGCTACATCAGTGTGCACACACAAAACGCCCTCTGGCGTAGATGAGCGTATGTATTTACAAATCATAATTTATATTTAACAGCAAGTTAAAAATATTTGCTGAAAATGTCTGGCATCTCATTTTTACTAATAGGATATCTTGGGCTAACACATGTTATTACATATTAATGACCAAGAATATTAATGACCAAGAATATTAATGAACAAGAATATTAATGACCAAGAATATTAATGACCAAGAATATTAATGACCAAGAATATTAATGACAGGATGTTTCTGTCTTGATGTAGGTTATTACTGAGCACTGACAAGGTTCAAAACACTTTCTTTAGTTATTCGTTAATGACTAAGTTGACAATCAAGGGTAGCGTTGCAGCAAAGTGACCAGCAGAGTCCCCCACAACTTCCCTCGTTACCTTGCTCCTTACTTTATACGGGTTGCCTCAACCTGAATTCTCCTTCATGGAGAAGTGCTAAACCCGTAAGGAGTCATAACAGCGCCTGGGGAATGGGGGGTAATCAGGTTTACTATGAGAAAGGGAAAGGCTGGTCATGTTCCTTGGATCAAGATCATATCACCAGTATCAAGACCTCAACAATTAATACTTGAATTTATCGTTTGTAAATCAAATTTCCGAGTAACGCCCTGAACGTAACATTATAACAATGTAAATATATTAGTTAAAACTGGAAAAAAACTCATATACCTTATTAAAGTTGTCTTGTTCACAAGTGTTATACACGAGGCAATATTTAGTATTTTAATGGTGGTGTGAGCAAGGGACGAGGCTCAATGGTGTGAGCAAGGGACGAGGCTCAATGGTGTGAGCAAGGGACGAGGCTCAATGGTGTGAGCAAGGGACGAGGCTCAATGGTGTGAGCAAGGGACGAGGCTCAATGGTGTGAGCAAGGGACGAGGCTCAATGGTGTGAGCAAGGGACGAGGCTCAACGGTGTGAGCAAGGGACGAGGCTCAATGGTGTGAGCAAGAAAGGAGGTTAAGAACCTGAAAAAGTTCCCGTCTTGCTTGTCATAATAACCGAAGATATGCCTGGGCAGCCTGGCAAGGCTTAGTTTCCAGAGACCAGTCTCAGCGATGGAAACGAAATGTGTAGGGAGTGTATATACGGAGAGGTGCGCATATCTCAATGTATACACAAGTGCTAAACATTTGGTATATATATATAATATATATATATATATATATATATATATATATATATATATATATATATATATATATATATATATATATATACACACACACACACACACATATATCCAACGAGAGGCTTCTCTCTAGGTATATATACAAACCGAGAAGTGTGTATGTCTTTTGTACTTAAACCGAGAGGTGAGCGTCTCTGAGTAAACATACACACCAAGAAGTGTGCATCTGAGTGTGGGTGCGCACGTACGCGCACACGCAAGTGCACACGCAAACAAGCACGCGTGCGCGCACACGCGCACACGCGCACACACACACTGGTTGGTCAGGGGAGACATGATAACGACATATAAAATACTGGGCGGAATAGACAAAGTCAGGATGTTCCGGAGATGAGACAAAGAAACAAGGGGTCACAATTGGAAGTTGAAGACTCAGATGAGCCAAAGGAATGTTAGGAAATATTTCTTCAGTCATAGAGTTGTCAGGCAGTGGAACAGCTTATAAAGTGACGTAGTGGAGGCAGGAACCAATACATAGTTTTAAGACAGAGGTTTGATAAAGCTCGTGGAGCAGGGAGAGTGAGGACCTAGCAGCAATCAGTGAAGAGGCGGGGTCAGGAGCTATGAATCGACACCCTGCAACCACAAATAGGTTAGTACACACACATACACATATACAACAGGCCTAGTGTCGAATCGACATGTGCCTAGGACAAAATGGTAAAAAACACACACACACACACACACACACACACACACACACACACACACACACACACACACACACACACACACACACACACACACACACACACACACACACAAAGGTGTGCATTTCGATTTTCTCGAACTGTTCTTTCCTTCAGACACAACTTTTAAACAATTCGTCAACACAAGTCAGGGCTGATTCACATCTATCATTATTATAATTTTATCGGCAAATGTGTTTTTAAAACGTCAGTCATAATTCTCGAGTTTAAATCAATTTTGGTCATATAATGGGTAAGAAGTTGAGGCTGAGAGTTATTTCCATATTCACTGCAGATAAACGTTGTAGAAAATTATAGGTTGGGGCGAAGTCTTCCGCCCACCGCTGAGAGCAATAAAAATCATTGACAAGTAATAGGCTTCACCATCGTGGCGTTAACGGTGATGTCCTCATATGAAGCTTATAAATTACCCTCCAGATATGTTAGGCTCCACCACACGCCTTCCCATTGGCTTGCTCTTAAGTATTCTTTAATGGTTATAATCATAACCGTAATTTTTAAATGGGTGGACTGGTAAGCCAGCAGAAGGCCTTGGTCAGATGAACAAAAGCTCCTGCCGCAGATCATCACATGATTAAGACCCCGCGTCCGGAAACACATGTTCTGTTTTCTGACAAACCTTACCTAACATAACCAGTGGCTCACTCATTACCAAGCCCATTACAATTTGTCTTCCAGTTGGGTCCCTTTATGAGGGGTGC
The DNA here is from genome assembly GCF_038502225.1 of Cherax quadricarinatus. NCBI lineage: Eukaryota > Metazoa > Arthropoda > Malacostraca > Decapoda > Parastacidae > Cherax > Cherax quadricarinatus. The sequence continues at coordinate 14,082,288 of NC_091307.1, forward strand.
CATCAAGCTGGTGGAGAGTTCTTGATCAAACTAATTGAATCCACACTCCCCTTCTCTCAGGTTCAAACCTAATTACCTGGAGAATAGGAGGTACTTGCGTTAGCCACGTGAACCGCAGCATCTTATCCACCTACAATGTTGATTATCTTACCTAAATAATACTCAATTCTGAGGTCACACAGCCCTTACGGTGCTCTATGACCACTAGGGATTTTATGCTTCTCCATAATAATAATAAATCATTGCGTATACATTTTCTCGTTTTCTCGCTTTAGTTCAGATGTTTCAACTTGTTCTCACTCACTGTGACAGTAAGAGGTTTGCCCGATCAAAAATTTTCAGTCATTTGCAGGGAATCCAGAAAACTATGTCGGGAAAACAAGGAACCTTGCTCAGCTGTCCATAAAGTCGGAATCCCAGTAGCAACTAGCAACAGGTGACTCTTACGAGTGAGGAGTCTGGTGGCAGGTGTCCACGAGATTCACTAATGCTGCGTTCTGTGAAAGACAAATCTACTGTTTGCATATGACGAGGCCTTTTTTTTTATAAAGCTGTATAGAATGTCTTGCGTGGAAGCTTTCGCATCAGTCATGCACGTACACATGGACGCCACAAACTCCCACCTTACACGACGCCACCTCAAACTACCACCTTACAGAACGCCACAAACCAGCGCTCTGCAGAACGACAGGTTGAGCAGTGTCTCCAGGGTGTGTAAATGAGTGTGGGTTAGAGACGAGTTGTGTGGGTGTCGTGTTCCAGTCTTGTAAAGAGTGCAATTGCAGACTTCCACTTGGAAAGACATTGGGATTTCGCCCCTCTGAGGGCTCCCGTGTCTCGCTTAACCTTTGTGAACCTTTACACATTCCAATTCTTTTACCATAGAACTTGTTCATTGGCGATAATGGGAAACGCCATAACCGTATGGGTCATAATAGAGCTCAGGTAACGGGAGGCAACCAGGTTCGACACAAGGAGAGAACAGGTTCAATTCTGCGGACCAAGAGCCCCCGCAGAGGCATCAAACCACATCCCTGGAGAGGTAACCGGTGAGAAAAATCAGAAAGACTATCACTAAACTTCCTGGAACTAGTATTATGCTTTAAGTTGTTTTGCCAGAGCAGTGCCAATTACGAGCTGCCTCCTGCCATCGACTATCCATCTTCCCATTGCTATTACCCAACCTTTACAACTCTACTGAACACTCATTGACACGTGATTACTAGCTACTTAACAAGTTCTGCCCAGAGGCCAGTCAGAGCGACCAGCAAGCGACTACCACTCTCTTGGTAATCTTTGTGTGTGTGTGTGTGTGTGTGTGTGTGTGTGTGTGTGTGTGTGTGTGTGTGTGTGTGTGTGTGTGTGTGTTAGTTACCATTTGGTCCTAGGCACATGTCGATTAGACACTAGGCCTGTATGTGCATGCGTGTGTGTGTGTGTGTGTGTACTCACCTGTGTGTGTGTGTGTGTGTGTGTGTGTGTGTGTGTGTGTGTGTGTGTGTGTGTGTGTGTGTGTGTGTGTGTGTGTGTGTGTGTGTGTCTTGCGCAGGTTGATGGGTAGGCGAGTGTGGGTCATGGGTACTATATTATAGGACAACAAGTATGGGTCATGTAAGGATGGAAAAACAGAAGAATTAATTAGATAAAGCCGTAATGTGTTGTTACTTGACTTTATATGATAGTTACACAGGGAAACATGGCTAGCTTTTGTTCCCACGATCATATTCCATTACAAAGAATGGAATACACATATATATATATACACACATTACAAACACACAGACACACATTGTATGGGTCATGTGTGAACATAGCTCGGGGGGAGCAGATGAGAGTGGGTCATGAGAAAATGTTCTCGAGTCTTAGTGACTCAGGTACTGTCAATAAACCTAAATAATTATACCTAATTAACCGTGGTCTCTCACACTCAAGATACAACTAGTCTTCACAAGAAAGTCGGTCCTTTCACCACCTTAACATTGCTGATGGAACTTACGGTGGTACTAACATTAATGTAACTCGCCAGAATCGAAGAATTAATGACTAGCCAATAAAGGGTTAATATAACTCACCAGGAGTAAAAGTTATATATATTGTGCGCGTGGGAGCGTGAAGTAGCTCCCATGGATTATTCAATTATCAGCTCGCACGCAATGTATTTTATGCACGGTTGACTGGCTCTCAGGCGTCGATCAAACTGATCCTCTTCACTCACCCGTGCAACAAACTGTTGTCAATCAAAGTCAAATCAAAGTCTCTCAGTCGCTCTTGGGGTTAAAGAAAAAAAAACTATTTAGAGAGATTAATTCTTCTTTAACTCAAAGTGTTAAGACTCTTTTCAGTTACTTGAATATTGGTAATTGTTGCATGCAAAGAGTATGTACCTTTATTCGGAGCATGTGAACACACTCATAAAAGTCTACCTCCCAACCAGTGAACCAGGTAGCCAAGGGTTTGATGATTTCGGGGCCCCATCGTCAAATTAGCACCTAGGTTCAGCTAATCATATTGTGGAACTGGCAACTGTGGAGGTGACGTGGATACCACTCATCCTCACCCTTGTCATTTTCACCCAGCTGTTGGTTGAACACTGTTGTCCATTCTGTCTCCAGGCTGTGTCTTTGCCTTTGATTAACGGTGTTGTACACATGCATTTCCAACTGTATATAGCGTACATACTTGTAAATACTTATAATCGCACTTGGTGAAGGAAAATATAATTCATAATCATTCAGCTGTGTTTGTTCTGCTTCTTGCTCCCCTTTACACCCAGGATAACAGGCCTTATTGTTCCTGGGCTGTAACAGTGATAAATTGCCCATACAAGATTAGAACTTTATGAATAATAGTAATAGAAAGCATCCATTTGCCATCCTTCCTGTACACACTATAAACGCTAAATTTTATTCCTACAAATTATGGTTTCCAGTTGATTCGGCAAAGGTGATATTACCGACATACTGTATAGAAAGCCCCTGGTTAGGTAAAGCATTTCGGGCAGCCTTAAAATATTCAACCTACTGCTGGAATTTTTGAAAGAACAATTTGTTGGAAGCAATTGCGTTCATCATTACTGTACATTCTCATGAAGAAAGAGGCTCTTATCACTAAGCATAACCCACAAGAGTAAAACCGCAACAATCACTTACGAATACAACTCTCTTGCAGCTGTGACGGAGAAGAAGGATCCGCTGCATCCTCCGAATGCCTCATGAATATAAAGTGAACGCGAGCCTTCATACTGCGGAGGGACGCAACACAAGTGTTGTTGAACCTGTGTTCTCCAGAACGAGAAGGCTTATGTTGTCCTAGCAACTGCTGCAACATCTTACAGGAACGCTGCTGGAACGTCTAGACAAGAACCACTGCTGGAATTAGTGTCAGTAGGAAAAACCTGCGCTCAAATATATTTTCAATAACTGCAGAATTTCTATTTTCAAGACTGCTGCGACCATTTACCGAGTTTAGGTTTTTGACAGCCGTCGACGGGAAAAACAATTAAGATATCCTGGATTAACTTTGTTAATCTTCTTAACATGCTTCCCAATGCATTTATATTCAGTCTATAGTATGGAAACAAGAACTACGCTGCATAATCTAAATGAAGCTAACAAAGACGTATGGCGTTGAAGCCAGGCTATGTACTGAAGAATTATAACCAATAATTTTAGATGTTGACAGATTACTCTGGTTTACATTAGAGAAAATTGTCTCTAGTGTTAAGTATAAACTGATGGTGCGAAAAGTTAAAGGAACCGTAAGATGGCTCTCTCCTCTTTTGATGCACTAGTAAATTCCTCTTCTCTCCTAAGAGATGTTTTAGTCTCCTAGCCATTTGGAATAATTTTCTGTATACTTTGGACACATTGTTCATTATTTAGAATTATGCTTGTCCAACGATACAAAATGTTTGCAATATAGTGAAGTGGTTACAATAAAGTATCATTTACCTGTAGTAAATACACTGAATTTATTCAAATAAGGAAGTATTTAATACTTGTAAATATACGTAGCTGGTTATACTTAAGAATCGGTCAACTGTTGTAAACACTGAACTAACTGCAATACTCATTTAAAATGTGTAAATACTCTGAACTAACTGCAATAGAGAGTTATTTAATAGTTGTAAATATAGTGAATTGGTGGTAATGAAAAGTCGCCTTGAATAATACCTCGGGTATACATTTAAATAAATAGGCTGAATAAATAATCGTGTTCAAATCCGTGTCTTGCATTGCTTATGGAAGGCTTTGGGCAGGGCAAACAAACAGCCTCGTTTGGGCCCAGTGGACTGTGCAGTTTGATTTCGTATGTATTTGCATATTTATCGCCTCGACCAGCAGCACCACGCGCCAAGACCTTTACTTGTACCTTATTTAATCCAGGTATAGGAGAAGCACCTACACACAATTTTCTATTGTATGCAACTTGTTCAATAGGCAAGAGTGTCTTGCATCACCAGCAGTTCACCATCTCAGAGGTAACAGCAGTCTGCCCAGGGTGACCCTAAGTGTTCTCTGCGTATAGCTTGAAAAACAGCGCCGCTTGCAGCTTCATACATAATTCAGTTCTTTACATCTTGACACGGTTTGTTTAATTTGATAAGAACTTTTTATGGTAAGCGATGCTATGTTACGACAATCCATTAAAATTCTTAGAGTATAATTGTGCAAGATATCATTGATTAAATAAGTCAGCCTAAATGGTAGGGAAATATCACACAGGCTGATAATGTACTGATAATATCCTGACCTTGACTCCTCAGTGGTTAGTAAGGGGGACTGATTAGTACTGATAAGCTGAACCAGCCTCTCGTTTTTCCCTATTCGATGGTCAAGGGAAACTGAGTAATACTGATGTGAACGGGCCTCTTTCTTCTTATTCATTAGTTTTTTGGATACAGAAGCAAGGGAGGTGATTTCAGGAAAACTGGAACCAGTCACTTAGCGCTCTGTACTCGAAACTTACACAGTCACACTAACATAGAAAAATAAAGAATATAAAAGAACGTAGCGAGTTAAAACCCACTCGCACATTGCCACAACCTACAGTTAAATGCACACACTCATTAAAGTAAATTATTATAATAAAAAAGAAGCGCTAAGCCACAAGGGCTATACAGCGACATAAAAGTAAAACATTTCTCTACTCGATGGTCTTCAGAGGATCAAGTTAGATAGCGCTTCACAACGAGGAGAGATTACTTCCTGTATTGTAGTAACTGTCGTGGACCCACATTACTGAACAGCATCTCTTCAGAAAATTGAGAGAACCCAGAGTATGACCGGTCATTAACTGAGGTTTAACTATGAGCAGAACCTCAGGCTACGCTCACATCCATTCTCCCAGTCACCCTTCACCGTAATCTATCAGTGCTGACATTTGCATAACGGCCTGCAACACCGCCTCCCGCCATATCCTGCAACATCCCTGAGCTCTGCAGCTGAGACACAAGGAGAGCCAGCAAGCTCGGGGTGCTGAGAAACTGTGAAAGGGCCAGGCAGGTCTTGGGGAAGTAATTTATTTCTTTTTAGCTGGGTAACATGATCTCTGTCGCATTTCCTTATTATTATTATTATAATCAAAAAGAAGCGCTAAGCCACCGCATTTCCTTAAAACCTGGAAACTGATTCAACTGCGTCTTACCCGAGTTAATTACCTTTATTTATTGCCCTAAAGCTAAAATACTGCCTCTCCCTCTTAACATCTGTGTGAATATGTGGGTTTCCAGCTGTTGCCCATGTTTATTATCCTTGCCTTTCATATGGTAAATAGTCTGGCCCTGCCCATTCTAACTACACCTTCCGGTAATTCGCATATCGTGATGTTTCCTCTAGTTCTCTGTTCCTGTACTGTTGATATATCCAGCTCGTGTGGTCTTTCTTCTCAACTCGTATTTCTCAGTTCCGCTAACTGGTAGTCGACCTGTACACTACCACTTCATATTATTTATTAGGTGTGGGATTCACGCTGGTTCTACAAATTCGAGGATTGGTATTATGCTTGTTGTCAGTAGTACCTAGCATGATTCCTTGTTCAGGTTTCTAAGAGTTTGCTTCTAAACACTTACGTCTGTAAGTCTGATGCACACCGCTGATCTTAGTCTGCTTCTGTAGAGGGGGTGTAACTCTAGTATCAACTTTGTTCACCACTTTTGTAATATGCTAATACTGTCCTTTAATGTCTTGTGTCATCTTTTGGTTTCGTTTGTTCTTAATAGCCTTGCCACATCGAACACTGACATTTAGAAATCTCTCTCTTTCCTGGTATGCTATTAAAATACACCAGGAACAGCGGGGAGCCTAGAACACAGCCTTGGGAGCTCTGCTGGTTACACTTTCCCATCTTGATGCTTCGTCTCTTAACATGACTGCCGGTATTCAGGTACTCCTTAATCTATTTTAACGCGTTTCTTGTTACTCTAGTCTGCATTTCCAGTTGTATACCATTCATCCGCGAGTTCTGTCCAAAGACCTCTTATAGTCAAAAACAATACCATCTCCGTGGGCAATTTTAACTCTTAAGGTTTATTAAGCAGGACATTCCATTAAAGAAACCACTGGGTCGTCTATGAACCCAGTACTTTCAAGGTGTTACAGTAATCTCTTAATATTTTGTTCAGCACCTTGCACGAGGTGTTCATCAAAGATAAATAAATATAATGTATAATGTAAATATATAATGTTTCCTGGATCTCCTTGTTTGTGAATAATTGTATTCATGGCTTTCAAGTGTTTAGTAGTCCCCCCATATCTACTATTTATTAAGGATTTGGGTAAGAGGTTTGCGTGCGTTGCATGTGTACCTTCCCTTGACACTGAGTACGGCTGATGGTGCGCCAACTACAGCTTGGCTTACCACTATCACTGGTGTAACCAATGCACCAGATGACCTGTCACTTACCTCTCCCCCCGTAGGCGTGACCCAACTCCGGTAGCGTTAAGTGGCCAAGTCCGGTAAAGACTTAACACCACTTACACTCAGGTGGGAGTTTACCTACCCATATCTCGTCTGAGATTATTCATAAGGAAGCATTAAGCCCTTAGGGGTCATTCAGTTCCTGGGGAATGGAATGTAATCAGACTGAATCCAGAAGGACAGCTATAATTCACTGGAATCAAGAATCATTTACCAGCACCAAGGCACTTTCCCCCTTCCTCCTCGAAGGTTGATCATCCAGAGGTTATGGATGAATACTAGCGGTGTCCACGACCCACAACAACGAACCCGTACCCAAAACTGGAAGACTGTTGCCCGCCTCTCCCCCCCCAAATGCTGACATACCTGAAGAATGTTTTCAGGGGATCAACGCCCCCCGCAGCCCAGTCCCAGACCAGGCCTCCTGGTGGATCAAAGCCTGGTCATTTAGGATGTTACTACTGGAGACAAACAGTCCACAACGTCCGAGCCGCAGCCCGGCTGATCAGGCACTGACTTGTGGAAGATATAAAAGAAAAATTAACGAAAAGCAAATACCAACTGAACCATAAACAAGCAAGAAAATCGAATAGAAAAATATTGACTGTAAAACACTGGTGAAAATTCATTGCCGCCACCCTGAGCACCTGACGCAGGTATCGCCCTATCATTTTGTCATCAGGTATGCCACTTACATACATTTTCCACACTCAAATCCAATTTTGCGGCCGCAAACCACCCACACGCGAGAGCGGCTGTGTTGACACTATCCTGGGGTTAACTGTTGCTTGTCAGCGCTAGTGAGGGCGAGGCAGTGAAGGTAAGGCCTGTCACAGGTCATTACACGATACCCACATGACCCTTATGCTCACATTCAAACCCTACACACCTTTGCAAATACAGGAAAGATGTATAGAGTTAACTCTTGACATTTAGCTGGTGCTATTACACAACTCATCCCACAAGTTATATACACTAAGAGGTATATCCAGTGTATGTACACCAAGAACCGTTTATCTCGTATGTTTCTCTGTGTATATACACTTATGTGCTTGCGCGAGTATACATACACAGAGGGGTATATACAGTGTTTAATCTTAAGAATTAAACTGTTCTTGACTGATGGTGTACAAGTTATGCAGCCTTAATGATGTGTTCAGACGGTAGGCTTTAAACCTAACTCGTCCTGACAACTACAGAAACCACACGATCGACAGGTTCATATTTATATATGTAACTGGTTTTATATTAATTACTAAGAGATGGAAGTAGCCGCTTTATCGAATGTCGTAATTAAAAACAAATACCAAACTACACCCTCAACTACAATAGTGCCATCCGAGCTGGCACAATGAATACTGCCACAACTAGACAACATTGTCAATATGAGAGGTATACGACTCTTCATTCTTCCACCTGCAAATATAAGATTTACTGCAGGAACAAGGTTATAAGTATTCAAGAGTGAAGACTTCCAGCAGGTGCCTGATGGATTAAGTTCATCACGCGGCCACTCACCATGAAAGCTTACATCAGGCCAAGCTTGACAAGTAGTCAAAGGGTGGGTGAGTAGGTACGGCTAAGTGTGGGTCTAATAAAATAAATAAATAAATAAATAAATAAATAAATTATATATATATATATATATATATATATATATATATATATATATATATATATATATATATATATATATATATATATATATATATATATATATATATATATTATATATATATGTGTGTGTCGTGCCGAATATGTAAAACTGGTCAGTTAGCAAAAACTCATTTAAAATTAAGTCCTTTCTAAAATTTTCTCTTATACGTTTAAAGATATATTTTTTTCATTAATGTTGATGTAAAAAATTTTAATTTTGCACCAAAAGAATCTTAGAAAACTTACCTAACCTTATTATAACAAGAGCAATTTATTTTAGCCTAACCCAACTAAATATATTTTAGATTTGTTTACAGTAATTTAATACTAAACAAACCCAGTGAAATATATTTTTTTAGTTAGATTCAGAATGATTTTGGCGAAATTATTGCATACACAAATTTTCACTTGTCCTATATGGCAAGATGAGCGTTGCTATTTAAGCCAAAATCGCAAGTTCTGCCTATTCGGCATGACGTGTATATATATATATATATATATATATATATATATATATATATATATATATATATATATATATATATATATATATATATATATATATATATATATATGCCCTATAGGTAAAACTTGCGATTTGGGCTTAAATAGCAACGCTCTTCTTGCCGAGTAAGGCATGCGAAAATTAGTGTATGCAATAATTTTGCAAAAATCATTCTGAACCTAACGAAAAAAAAAATACTTCATTGTTTATTATTAAATTATTTTAAACTTATCTGAAATATATTTAGTTGGATTAGACTAAATTAAATTGCGCTTGTTATAATAATGTTATGCAAGTTTTCTAAGGTTCTTTTGGTACAAAATTACTAATTTTTACATTAACATAAATGAAAAAAAATATATCTTTAAACGTATAAGAGAACATTTTAGAAAGGACTTAATTTTAAACGAGTTCTTGCTAATTGACCAGATTTACCTATTCGGCACGACATATATATAAAACACGGTGGCAACCTTCTTTTAATAAAGGCAATGGTGGAAGAATTACGTTCTTCAGGAGTGCTGTTTTCTTTTAGGACAATATTTCGCTTTATATGGAATTATAAAAGCTTGGTCTTCAACCGACATGTTGGCCTTAAGTTTCGATAATGCTGAAAATGTCTTTCACTGCAATTTACTGCTATTTCTTACCTTCAAACTTTACTCAAATATTACTTCTGGTCTGACCTCTGAATTAACTTTCCTCCTCACCTAGGAGTTCACGGGGTTACGACCTATATTGATGATTGGTACTCGTGGTCAGACTGATTACTTTGTCCATGTCAGCATGACAGAAAAATATCTCACACTGCTATCAAACAGATTTTGTACAGTTAAAAGTAAATCTCTTCTCCCGACACGTGGATTCAAACATCTTTCTTCGGAAAATAATATTCATGGATAACTAAAGTGTCATGAACACTAGTCAGTGCTCAATAACAACTCACATGGAGACACAAACACAGGAGGTTGACTGATATGTATATTTCGACCCCCTTCTGGGATCCTCATCTGCTGAAGAGGATCCCAGAAGGGGGTCGAGATATACAGATCAATCAATCTCTTGAGTTTGTCTCCACGTGGGTTATTACCGAGTATAACTATTCATATATTTTTGATTCAGAAGACGTTCCCAATCACACACGCTGGACCAAATCGTGAACTGATCACCTCAGTGTGTATATTTGGTGAAAAAAGACATGCAACATCTGGTTATCTTTATTGCCGAAACGTTTCGCCTGCACAACGGGTTTCTTTCAGTCGAATACAAGAAGCAGAAGAATTCTGGAAGCAGTAGTGTAAGTTCTTTTGACGTTATCAATCCATCACCCTCGGACTAAGGGTAACTAATCTTTGCATTTTCTTGTACACTGTTGCAAGTGTCTTACTAGCTTGTTAGTATTGTATACCAACAATAATATATCTTCGTAAACCTTGATCTCTTGATCGGCATATACACGAACTTACCAAGCTTTAAGACTTCATGGATTACACTTTTCCAGCTCATTTGCGAGATTTTAGATGACCTTGGGTTAGGGAAATAATGTAGCACTATTCCTGTAACCTGCTGAGTCCCGTGCTTCTACTGGTCTGCGGGACAGAGGTGTGCTGTCCACAGTGATGATGAAAAGACAAGTAAAGAACAAGCTTTTACTGTGGCAACGTTTCACACATTATGGAGCTTTATCAAGCCCAAATTAAGTTGATTCTTTGACTTGATAAACCTCTATATAAAGCAGAACGTAGTAACAATAATAGCTTTCTCAACTCTTTTTTATGGTCTGTGGTAGATGTTATGATGCAAAGCTGCAAGATAGTGACAGTATTGGTGTGTGAAGCTAGGCATACTCAGACTCAAATACTGGCACACACTGAGCGCTCTTAAGAGGAAGCCAGCAGAAGACGCGTAGTTAGTATACAGGGCAGCATTGACGCTTGTCAAGGATCCCGGACAGCCGATCACTGAGACACTGTGTACATCTGGGTACACTGGTGAGAAGCAGCAGCTCATCCTCCTGGAGTTACTGCATAAGAAAGAACTAAATTGTTTCTAGGGAAGATTCCAAACCCAGTTCTTTCTTCAAAGGACGGGGTCAAATACTGACGAAGCATTCTTAAACCAAGGAATGGGAGATACCCTACATTTCCTTGAATCAAATCTAATTACCTCCTCTTCCTCAGGCACTACGGGATCTCTACGGGTTAAGACTCCATAAACACCCTTCCTCAGGCACTACGGGAACTCTACTCCATAACCCCCCCCCCCCCCCTTAAAAGAAAATCAAGTAAAAAAATCGAAAAACGTAATAAATACGACAAAAATTAAAATACGTAACAAACAGCCCATAACATTTTATGTAAATGTGCATAAACACGTCACAAACATATTCAGAGAGCTTCACAACCATGCCCAAAACACACAAAAATACACCAAAAACACGTCACAAACTCGCTACAACTACACGTTCTCAGCCAAGTACCAGTCAATGTCACTAGGTTATTAATTAGCCCATTAATAAACTAGTAAAACGTGTACACCGAATGAGGTTAAATATAAGAGCTAACAAATCATATTACTGAATCTTTGACAGAGTATAAAAAGTATCCATAAGGAGCTGTACTAAGATTAATTATGAGATAGAAGGGACTCACCCCCTCATAGAATTTTCTACCTGTATATTAGCAGTTTAAAGGGGGCTTGAGGTCAGGGGGCTCACAGTCCCATGCTCAGATTGAGGACTCAACTTCATGGTCACATCGAGGGCCAGGCTCAGACCAAGAGATCACTAACTCCAGCCGCAAAGAGATTAAAAAAAAAAAAACAATAATGCCGTGGCAGTTATCGTGAGAAAATATGACAGCCAAGACAGAGGGATACCAGCAATACGATTGCAGAACAATGTCAGAGGTTACTATAAATTCTACAAAATCACTATTCTGTTCAAAGAATAACGAGGCGGCCATTGAGGCGTCATCGTATATCGTGGAGTTAATCCAATGGGAGTGTAAAGAGCGGGTTGTCGGGACGGTCAAAACAAACACACTACCTCCCTGGACACTCACTGACCAGGATATTTATGGGTAATCCCTCAGGCCATCCCCGACCTGACTTGAATACCAAAGTCCCCCCAACCCCCACCCCACCCCGACCTGGCTTCACTGCCGAAGACCTCCAAGACGAATGAATTCCGGAGTTGAGGCCATCAACCGGCCTCTGCTGTATAATCCAACCATCTGTTGACCGCACCTTCCAAAAACTGCTTCATTCATGTCGGCCAAGGCTGTGGGAATAGTTGGATGAATATCTCTTCCCGAGATAGTGAGCTAATATTCTCAGCTTATCTTTATCCTACCGTTTTCCTGTTCATTTATTTGTACATCCAAGTTATTTAAACTATTGTTTTATCCTTTCTCCTATTTTGCATTGGCAGCGTGCATTATATTCAGTCATTATTCCTCTCATAGTTTAGCGTCAAGCTCTACTCTTAACAATTTAGTTCTGCTTCGCTTCCACAAGCCTTTGAATAATAAAAAATAAATACCCCCTGCCTCTTCTGTACCATTTATCACTCAACTCAGCCAGTGATAGGTTGACCTAGTCACCTCGACCCTTCCCCCATGACCCTACTGTCAGTGCAGGGCACTCGCCTGACCCTCACCTCTTGCAGAACAAACACAACGAGCAGTGTAGGGAGGAAAGTCGAGGAATTAATTATCCCTTACCGAGCCTCTTGTTAAGCAGTGGGGAAAGTGTATACAGTTGATAGACGTCCTACCACTCTATACTGAAGTGATTTGCTGGGAGAGGTTAGTCTAACCTCTCCCAGCGAATCACCTGTTAGACTACTGTGTATGGTACCGCTACATATCTACCTGGACAGGTAAGAACATAAGATGAAACTCTCTCCGCCCTCCACTCCCTCCAGCTCATACTGACGTCATCTAGATAAGTTTTAATTGCCAGTAAGCCTGAAAATTCCAGGACCGAAGTTCATTTTCTAGATTTTCACTGATGAAGGTTGTCCGAGTTGAAAACACAAGACGATCTATAGATCTTACCAAATGTCGGAGCTTCAAAAGTTTAAATTAAGTTTGGTCAGACATCGTGCAACTTTATGATTAACATTCCTCTTCATCTCACACTCTTCATGTTTTGTAACTACCTACATTAACTGCCAGACAGTAACCTCTGGAAATAAGCAGCGACCAAACACCCACAACTGGTAACTGGAGAGTCTTCGTGCTATCTCAGCATGAAGGGGATCTTGCTAGTGGTCTCTGGCCTGTATGGCAACCTTGAGTTTAGGTTAACCTGGTGCCCCTCATACCTGTGATATACCTTTGGTAAGTTTCGAAAAATTTTCTACTCCCGGAGCAGGGTCATGGGCCAGGCTCGTCTGGAGCTAGCCTGGTCAATCAGTCTGTTGCTGCTGGGGGACCGCTGCCCCACATATCAATCACAGCCTGGCTGATCTGGCACTTGGTGAATATACTTGTCCAGTTTTTTCTTGAGGACGTCTACACTTGCCAAAGATCTCTACTATGACAGTACCCAGCAGACAGTACAGCCAGGATCATCTTGTGGTCATAGGCAGCTCTTTATAATAAACAGAATTCGTTATTTTCAGTGTGTATCTTACTGGTTATTAAGAATGTCACATTAATTGTATATAATATCGAAACAATTATGAATAAGACATGTGCACCACGTGTTTTACATGTGTCTTGTGGTTAAAGGGTTATTCTCTGTCTACAACATAAGAGAAGAACGACAGACACAGGAGGAGCAGCAGCTAGGAGCGACTGGCAAATTTAGGGCAAAGTTGTGTAGAGATGGGAGAGAGGGGCAAGAACATGTGGTGGAGGTCACAGTAGGAACAGCTAACAATTGTAAAATTACTGACGGAGAAACTAATGTATCAGAAATTGTAGTACTGGAGAGGTGGTAGTGCTGATGGTGGTAGGTGGTAGTACTGGTGTTAGTGATCGTGGTGGCTGGTGGTAATGTTGGTGGTGGTTAGTGGGAGTGCTGGTGGTTGTAGGTGGTAGTACTGGTGGTAGTGTTGGTGGTAGTGCTGGTGGTGGCTGGTGGTAGTGCTGGTGGTAGTGCTGGTGGTGGCTGGTGGTAGTGGTTGGTGGTGGTGATGGTGGTAGTGGTTGGTGGTAGTGGTTGGTGGTGGCGATGGTGGTAGTGGTTGGTGGTGGCGATGGTGGTAGTGGTTGGTGGTGGCGATGGTGGTAGTGGTTGGTGGTGGCGATGGTGGTAGTGGTTGGTGGTGGCGATAGTGGTAGTACTGGTGCTGGCTGGTGGTGGTGGTAGTGCTGGCTGGTGGTGGTAGTGCTGGTGGTGGTAGTGCCGGTGCTGGCAGTTCTAGTGGTGGCTAGTGGTAGTGATGATGGTGGCTGGTGGTGGTGGCTGGTGGTAGTGTTGGTAGTAGTGCTGGTGTGATGAAGTACTACCCACCTGGAGTCTACCTGGAGGGTGTTCCGGGGGTCAACGTCCCCGCGGCCCAGTCCTTGACCAGGCCTCACAGGGGATCAGTGCCTGATCAACCAGGCTGTTACTGCTGGCCGCACATAGTCCAACGTACGAACCACAGCCTGGCTGATCGGGTACTGACTTTAGGTATCTGTCCGGTTTCGTCTTGAAGGCAGCCATTAGTGTACTAATGGAGCCGCTACTTTTCATTGGAGGCATATTGCACCGTCTGTCCAGTCTTTTGCTTTCTTAGAGAGTTATTTCTGTACGCAGATTTGGTACCAGTCCCTCTAGGATTTTCGAGGTGTAGTTTATGATGTATCTCTCTCGCCTGCGTTCCAGTGAGTACAGGTTAAGTAATCCCAAGCGTTCACAGTAGTTAAGGTGTCTGACGGAACTTGTATATGTAGTAAAGGTTATGTGTATATTCTCTAGATCTGCGATTTCACCTGCCTTGAATGGAACTGTTAGTGTACAGCAGTATTCCAGTTTAGAGAGAACAAGTAATTTATAAAGAACCATTGGCATGGCTTCCCTTGTTTTGAAGGCTCTCATTATCCATTCTATCATTTTTCCTAGCAGATGTTATAACACTGTTGTGATCTTTGAAGGTGAGATCCTCTGACATTAATACTCCCAAGTCATTCCTTCATACCACGGGTGGGACGGTGTGCTGGTGGTGGGAGTGATGGTTGCTGAGTGGTAAGATAAGAGAGTGTTACTGGAAAGGAGAGTGAGAAGAGATCAATCAGTGAAGTGTAACAAGCTGAGAGGTTAGTGTTGCTCAGGTCATAGGTTATAATGCGTGTAGGTGAAGGCCGTGATGCACTCATCACAACATTACGACTGAAGAAGCCACTCGTGCCAAATATTTCCTTATAACTGTCTTGATCAGCGAACAAGTGCCTATTATCTACAACTTGTCGGTACCACTTTCAGCAAGTTATAATCCCCTGTACCTCCACATACTCGGTCCCTGCTCCCTCCCTCACACATACACAAACTTATACAGAGGAATATTCATGGTAGTCCACAGGTAGCCGTCACTGTGGCAACAAGTGCTGCTACCTGTCTTCTTCCCTCCCCCTGCCCCCACTTCCCAATTACTTTACTCCCCAAGAAGGTGGGTCACATATCCTGGGGTTCTTTAACCCAGTACTTGACGACAGAAAAACACTGTCATCTTACGACCCGTCCTCACGCCAAGCGTGAAAAACGTGCAGATTTTATCGTCCAGCATTTTTCGTTCAGATACCTTGCTTCCAGACGTGTAGAGACGGCTTTTTTTATTTAATTTGGTTATTTGTGTTAATGTATTTTGTTTATAAAATATTCAAACAGCTATATTATATTACACACACACACATGTATATATATATATATATATATATATATATATATATATATATATATATATATATATATATATATATATATATTAGATAAGTTTACAGTAATTTAATAATAAACAAACACAATGAAATATATTTTTCGTTAGGTTCTGAATAATCTTTGCTAAATTATTCCATACACAAATTTTCGCTTGCCTTATTCGGCAAAAAGAGCGTTGCTATTTAATCCAAAATCGCAAGTTTTACCTATTCGACACGGCATATATATATATATATATATATATATATAATATATATATATATATATATATATATATATATATATATATATATATATATATATATATGTCGTGCCGAATATGTAAAACTGGTCAATTAGCAAGAACTCATTTAAAATTAAGTCCTTTCTAAAATTTTCTCTTATAAGTTTAAAGATATATTTTTTTCATTAATGTTAATGTTAAAATTTTTAATTTTGCACCAAAAGAATCTTAGAAAACTTACCTAACCTTATTATAACAAGAACAATTTATTTTACCCTAACCCAACTAAATATATTTTAGATTTGTCTACAATAATTTAATACTAAACAAACACAGTGAAAAATATTTTTTTCGTTAGGTTCAGAATGATTTTGGCGAAATTATTGCATACACAAATTTTCACTTGTCCTATATGGCATGATGAGCGTTGCTATTTAAGCCAAGATCGCAAGTTCTGCCTATTCGGCACGACATTATATATATATATATATATATATATATATATATATATATATATATATATATATATATATATATATATATATATATATATATATATATATATATTACACCCATCTTGACATGTTTGTGTAACCTTCCCTAAAATAATCTGTATGCAAAGAACGTTCACTAACTGAAGTCAAGTAATGAGAAAGAAAGAGAAAGGGGGTATAATGTGGAGTTAAATTTACCCTTTCCCATGATTGTTTATCGGTCATGAAAATCTGGAATTTCAGGTCAATCTTGTTCAACTCACCACAAACACGACAGTTACACGACGACTGCGCTATCACATTCAAAGAACCTCGCACAGTGTTGATGTTGACGTTCAATGCAGAACTTTTCGTGCAAAGCCAAGTATTACAAATTATTAAACAATTACCAAAGGTAATTGTTTAAACAAGTAAACCCTGCCTACCTGTTTAAAGACGAGATGTCTGTTTTCGACATAGTTTCTTGTAATAAACTCTTTTCCAAGGTGACCACCGCCTGCCCCTTCAGAGAGGGAAGGTTTGACCCAACCCAGCCTTACACTCTACCTAACGAGTGTATTGCTTCCTACGGTAGGTATAATGGCTGAAAATGCTGCACAAAAAGAATCAGTATTGCCATGCAACTGATTTTCATCTTGTAGATTAAATCAATAGGAATTTGAAGACAAGTAGAAGTCAAATTGTAACATGTGTGCCGGGTCAGCACACGGGCAAGACCCAGGCCAGGACCCGTCCTGGCCAAGCTACCTGTACCTCACTAGATATAACACGTAGCATTTTTCTACAAATTTTATTTGGGTTGCGTTAGTTCTGGTTGATTAGATTGTTAATTAATGATAGTAGGCATTTTGGTGAGTAAGTTCATCCAATGAACAGCAGACAATAAGTCGAAAATCGTACTTTTAAGGGCGTATGTTACTTCTGTTCTAGTGAAAGACTCATATACTATTTTGTACCTATCAATTCGTGTATTGAAATTACCAGTAGTTCAAATAAGTACGACAATAACTTACAAATCTGAGGACTGGCTGTTACCACGACTGCTAGGCGACAACGCCGCTAAGAAACCACCTTCACATATCCTAGCCATTAAACCAGTATTCAGCTGAAACTGAAGTTTCTCTAGTATTCCTAGAGAATACTTGTTAAGAATGTTTATGTACATTTTACGAAGACATTTACCACACAAAAAGCAGTCAGGAGAACTCTGGGCTCTCCCAGTGTATGTTCCACATCTTTAGTGCACATCCACCAGCTTGCTGGGCACGGTGCACCCTCCTGGTGCACCTGACCTGGGCACGGTGCACCCTCCTGGTGCACCTGACCTGTATATCACGCTGCTGCGCAGTTGAAAAAAAAAATATATACATATATTCAATTTATCTTTCAAAGTGTCAAGACCTAATTTGTGTATCACAACAGCGCCACCGGGGCCACAGAGGGGCACATCGAGGCTGCAAACGCTATATTATACAGTGATAAATTAGACATGTGCAGTATCTGGGTATCTCTATTTGTAGACGTTTCGCCATCCAGTGGGTCTGTCACTACAGTACATGGCCATAATAAATCTATCTATACGTATGCAGCAAATAGTAATGATTACTTTATCTTCCACCATTTCCTGTATAAATTTATATTACGTTCATGTATTAATAAAGTGACTGAATGGAGAAACGTCTGCAATATACCCAGATGATGCACGTTTCTGCTTCATTGTCTTGTGGGTACTGAATACCACTGATATACTACGTTACATTGTTACAGTTATGGGGAAGCGCTAAATTCATTACATAACGTTCACTCAGCACCTGGGGAATGGTAGGAGTGGTAGGTAATTGTGTTTAGTTCGAGAATATGAGATGCTAACTTCAATACATTGGATCACGTGTTGATCATGACTCCTGGAGCACCAGGTGGGATGACACTGGTCTCGCACACTACCATCTCCCAACTCACTGATGCACTCCTCACATACTGGGTCCTCACCACTGTTTTTGTCATCGCCGCCGTCACCACCTACATCACCCCCTACATCACCGCCGTCACCACCTACTTCACTGCCATTACCACCTACATCACCGCCGTCACCACCTACATCACCGCCGTCACCACCTACATCACCGCCGTCACCACCTACATCACCGCCGTCACCACCTACATCACCGCCGTCACCACCTACATCACCGCCGTCACCACCTACATCACCGCCGTCACCACCTACATCACCGCCGTCACCACCTACATCACCGCCGTCACCACCTACATCACCGCCGTCACCACCTACATCACCGCCGTCACCACCTACATCACCGCCGTCACCACCTACATCACCGCCGTCACCACCTACATCACCGCCGTCACCTACATCACCGCCGTCACCACCTACATCACCGCCGTCACTACCTACATCACTGCCGTCACCACCTACATCACCGCCGTCACCACCTACATCACCGCCGTCACCACCTACATCACTGCCGTCACCACCTACATCACCGCCGTCACCACCTACATCACCGCCGTCACCACCTACATCACCGCCGTCACCACCTACATCACCGTCGTCACCACCTACATCACCGCCGTCACTACCTACATCACTGCCGTCACCACCCACATCACCGCCGTCACCACCTACATCACCGCCGTCACCACCTACATCACCGCCGTCACCACCTACATCACCGTCGTCACCATCTACATCACTGCCGTCACCACCTACATCACTGCCGTCACCACCTACATCACTGCCGTCACCACCTACATCACCGCCTACATCACCGTCGTCACCATCTACATCACCGCCGTCACAACCTACATCACCGCCGTCACCACCTACATCACCGCCGTCACCACCTACATCACCGCCGTCACCACCTACATCACTGCCGTCACCACCTACATCACTGCCGTCACCACCTACATCACTGCCGTCACCACCTACATCACCGCCGTCACCACCTACATCACCGCCGTCACCACCTACATCACCGCCGTCACCACCTACATCACCGCCGTCACCACCTACATCACCGTCGTCACCACCTACATCACTGCCGTCACCACCTACACCACTGCCGTCACCACCTACATCACCGCCGTCACCTACATCACCGCCGTCACCACCTACATCACCCGTCACCACCTACATCACCGCCGTCACCAACCTACATCACCGCCGTCACCACCTACATCACCACCTACATCACTGCCATCACCGCCGTCACCACCTACATCACTGCCGTCACCACCTACATCACCGCCGTCACCACCTACATCACCGCCGTCACCACCTACATCACCGCCGTCACCACCTACATCACTGCCGTCACCACCTACATCACCGCCGTCACCACCTACATCACCGCCGTCACCACCTACATCACTGCCGTCACCACCTACATCACTGCCGTCACCACCTACATCACCGCCGTCACCACCTACATCACCGCCGTCACCACCTACATCACCGCCGTCACCACCTACATCACCGCCGTCACCACCTACATCACCGCCGTCACCACCTACATCACCGCCGTCACCACCTACATCACCGCCGTCACCACCTACATCACCGCCGTCACCACCTACATCACCGCCGTCACCACCTACATCACCGTCGTCACCACCTACATCACTGCCGTCACCACCTACATCACTGCCGTCACCACCTAAATCACTGTCGTCACCACCTACATCACTGCCGTCACCACCTACATCACCGCCGTCACCACCTACATCACTGCCGTCACCACCTACATCACTGCCGTCACCACCTACATCACTGCCGTCACCACCTACATCACCGCCGTCACCACCTACATCACCGTCGTCACCACCTACATCACTGCCGTCACCACCTACATCACTGCCGTCACCACCTACATCACTGCCGTCACCACCTACATCACCGTCGTCACCACCTACATCACTGCCGTCACCACCTACATCACTGCCGTCACCACCTACATCACCGTCACCACCTACATCACCGCCGTCACCACCTACATCACTGCCGTCACCACCTACATCACCGCCGTCACCACCTACATCACCGTCGTCACCACCTACATCACTGCCGTCACCACCTACATCACCGCCGTCACCACCTACATCACCGTCGTCACCACCTACATCACTGCCGTCACCACCTAAATCACTGTCGTCACCACCTACATCACTGCCGTCACCACCTACATCACTGCCGTCACCACCTACATCACTGCCGTCACCACCTACATCACCGTCGTCACCACCTACATCACTGCCGTCACCACCTACATCACTGCCGTCACCTACATCACTGCCGTCACCACCTACATCACCGTCGTCACCACCTACATCACCACCTACATCACTGCCGTCACCACCTACATCACTGCCGTCACCACCTACATCACCGTCGTCACCACCTACATCACTGCCGTCACCACGTACATCACTGCCGTCACCTACATCACTGCCGTCACCACCTACATCACCGTCGTCACCACCTACATCACCACCTACATCACTGCCGTCACCACCTACATCACCGCCGTCACCACCTACATCACCGTCGTCACCACCTACATCACTGCCGTCACCACCTACATCACTGTCGTCACCACCTACATCACTGCCGTCACCACCTGTTACAAAAAACGCGATTCTAAAAGCTTAGAGATCTCCAGTGAATACTAGAAAGGACTGCCCTTCTAGCATCCAGCCTGTTACTGGGTTTTCGTAACAAGTAATCAGTATCCTGGTCCAATTATCCATTAGAATTCAGTATGATTCAATAGTGCTTCAGGATTACAACTGGTAGGCTACTAACTAGAGAAATTAAAATTTAATAAATTTATTAATTATCGTCTAGAGGTATATATTAAATTAAATCAATATCAACAAAATAATAATAATCACTTCTCTCGTGTACAGTAGTATTGTGCTGAAAGCACATATCACATTTATAATTCTTAAGTACCGTCTGGTACATTGTTAACATTTAATAATACAATATACAAATAAGTTTGTGTGTATGTAAGTGCTCTAAGTAGTTCGCTATGTCTCACGACTCGACTAGACTTAAACAAGTGACTGACAAAGTCCTCAAATAAACTAACTTCTTGACCAACTGGCAATCAGAACAGTCTGCTTGAACAATAAAAAGAATGCTAAACCCAATAGCAATATAACAAGCAACTGCGACACAGAATCAGGAACAAGGAGATAATATAACGACACTAAGTAGGGACCATCAGCAGATCCTCCACAAAAGTCACAAAGCTCCCATACTACTGAACCTAAGTTCAGCATAAGAAAATCCCCGACTGTGATAATACACAGATACCAGTACAAGTTAGGTCAGAAGCTACAGCTCAGGACCTGAGTTGTTTAGAGTGTCTATGCGACACACAACCTCAGTACAACGTCGAAAATCTCGAAGTCTATACAATGTTCTGTGAACAGAGTCTCACTCACAGAACCTACAAGAAAGCTAGAGACTATCTTCCAACAAGGGCCTATAAGGAAGATTTAGGCACTTTGGAATACGTCCAACCACCCAGCGAGTCTAGACCAGACTGAATACTTCAGGCGAGGTGAGGACACCCCCCCCTTGATCACGTGATAGCTCCGTGGACAGCTGCAGCTCAGCAACAGAAGCCGGTAGAATAACGAGCAAAGAGCGATAATTAGACAATCAAGACTTTAACTATGAGCATATATGTGTTACATCCTACCTAACAAAAGGAAAGTAAGTCAAATAATAATATAAAGTCATATATTTACGATTTAGCTATTATCGCAAATATAAGCAATATAAAATTATATGAAAAGGTAATATACATGTATTATATATAAATAATATACATTGCAACCCATTCAGGGGTTGCAGCACCACCTACATCACTGCCGTCACCACCTACATCACCGCCGTCAACACCTACATCACCGCCGTCACCACCTACATCACTGCCGTCAACACCTACATCACCGCCGTCACCACCTACATCACCACCGTCAACACCTACCGCTGAAGAATACTTGAAGGACATTTCTGTGGGTCAATGCCCCAGGGACCCGGCCTCAGACTAGGGCCTCCCGGTGGATCAAAGGCTGTTACTGCTGGTCGCAAGCAGTCCAACGTATGAACCACAGCCCGACTGGTCAAGAACTGACTTCAGGAACTTGTCCAATTTACCTCTTGAAGTCAGCCAGAAGTTTGTTGGTAATCCCTCTTATTCCCGGAAGGCGTTGAAAAGTCGGGGGCCCCTGACACTGGAGGAGTTTTCTCTCAGTGTACTCGTCGAGCTCCTGCTGCAGATAAATTGCGTACAGCCGATAAATGAAAAAATGCAGAGAGAAGTGTTAAGAGACGCTTCGCCTGAAACAACCACAAGCGAAACTCTTTGCTGAGGTGTGTCGCCTGTCCACAGACTAAAAGTCTTGATATATTTCCCCGCAACTGCCTTTTCCGTCACGGCGAGTTATCCAGTCCCATAGAAGACTCAGTATTATCCTTGAACAAAACTGTATGTACTTCTATTTTAAAATATGGACAAAGGTCATCACGGTAGGAAGTGTAGGTGATAGTGGGGCGCAGGAAGGACGACTACAGCAGTCCTGGTGATAAAGGGATGGTGTAGACTTCAGCAGTTCTGGTGATAAAGGGACGGTGCAAGAACGACTCTGGCAGTCCTGGTGATAAAGGGACGGTGCAAGAACGACTCTGGCAGTCCTGGTGATAAAGGGACGGTGCAAGAACGACTCTGCCAGTCCTGGTGATAAAGGGACGGTGCAAGAACTACTCTGGCAGTCCTGGTGATAAAGGGACGGTGCAAGAACGACTCTGGCAGTCCTGGTGATTTAAATGCGACCTCGGGTAGGTATCACTCTCTCCCGGAGCCAGTTTCTCGCTCGCTGCCAGAATGCTTCATCTAGCGTCGCCAGGGAGAACACGCTCTTGAACCAAACAATGTGGGTGTGAGCGAGGGCGGGAGTGGTCAGGCAGGTTATCACAAAACAGAGGTAAAGGACGTTTGTGGCCGACGACTGGTAAACCTGTCCTGTAGGGAAGGGGAGAGGGGAGGAGGGAGCCTTGTGGGGACAGAAGGATGCTGTGGCACAGGAGTAGGGATCGAAGGATGCTGTGGCACAGGAATAGGTACTGAAGGATGCTGTAGCACAGGTGTAGGGATTGAAGGATGCTGTGGCACAGCAGGGATCGAAGGATGTTGTGGCACAGTAGGGATCGAAGGATGCTGCGGCACAGGTGTAGGGATATAAGGATGCTGCAGCACAGGTATAGGGATCTAAGGATGCTGCGGCACAGGTGTAGGGATCAAAGGATGCTGCGACAAAGGAGGAATAGGCATCGAAGGATGCTGCGACAAAGGAGAAGTAAGGATCGAAGGATGCTGTGACAAGAAAGTAGGGATAGGGATCAAGGGATACTGCGATAGGGCAGGAGGTATCAGTGAATTTTCCCTCCTCTCTGTTGACGTCTTGCAACACTGCATAGCTCCTGACGATGCATGTGTGAAGAGCTAACCGGAGCTAAAGATTTCCATCCCCATGTGATTTGTTCTGCACTCACAAGTGTGTATATAATACCCATGTGAAAACTCAAAATAACTTCATAAGTCTCAGTAAAGAGAATGAGTTTGCAGAGCAAGTCTGTTCTGAACGTTTCATTCAATACCTGAGTGAAACGTCGTCAGATTTAAAGACATGCTCAACAACTCTCTCTTTACCATACTTGTCAGCAACATTTGCTAGTCTAACCGAGCCATTCTCCGGTGGGTCCTTGAAGTGCCGCTGTTTATCTTGTGGCCGTGACTACAACCTATGGGATGGCTCGAGTGATGTATGTTGGATAATGATTGGTTGTTTACAAACCATGTTGTACCCACCCATTATCCAATTATTGAGAGCAACCTAGGCATCAGACCTGGGAGGAAACTTTTTTTCAGAGGTTACCTGACCTATGTTGCCGGAAATGGAATGTGGAGGCATTGTGTGCTAGAGAATGTTGTTAAGTGCTCTATTGTTGTTATTGTTGAGCGCTGGTGGCTGTGTGATGAAGGTAGTGGGAGAGTTCAAGTTGGACTGTGAGGGAGGTTGTGTTTCTGAGGTAATGGTAAAGATAGTGTGATGAAGCATTGCATTACACCTCTGAGGCTCACAACTTTTATGTATATCTACACAGTACTCGGTTATATTAAACAAAACAACGCTATAGAGGGCTCTTGTACTTTAGCGAGATCAACTTGTCAAGGATACGCGATCAATCGCTTAAGACGAATAAGAAAAAAATATTTTAGAAAGAGCCATAAATCAACTAGTGGTGTATGGAAACAAGAGAAACGAAGCAAGATCTTCAGTGGTCAAGAAATGTGTTTCAGGTCTCGGAAAGTAAGACGCTGGTGATTATCTACAAACATTAAGAATCAAAGTTGTGGAGCAGTGTTCCGCTAAAGGACGCCGGTAAACATTAACCAACAAAATCAAACAACAGGGGTGTGTAGAGACGTCAGAGGCAGCAGCAAAGTCAGTTGCAGAAGCTAGGTAGCTTTGTTGATTAGTAAGCGGCACACGACCACAACTTATTCGCTAGTGGAAAAATTGCTTGCACTGCTGTCTCTCTACCACTTTTCTAGCAAGTTTATTAAATCTCTCCCCACCCCTATCTCGCCAAACACTGCTCCCAATCACGTAGTATGTAGCTAGACACTCCGACAGCTGCAGCACGGTATCTAACAAGGTCTGACCTTACTCTCAAAACCTCCTTTCCTTTCCATTCCTCACAGCTTCGCATTTTGCTTTAACATGCTTACCGAAATTCTGCATCCTCCTGCTCCTTGCTTTCAGTGACCCGCACGATAGAACACAACACTGCTTTCATTACCTGTTTTAACATCTCTTGTGCTCATACACGACATTTTTCAAAATTTTCCCTGTTCACACACGTCTTCCAGACTCTGCTGGTTGAGAGGAAAGTACACGTATTTCTCAACATTATCCCCTTCGAATCCTCCCTGTTAGAGGCCTGAGTAGTCGAGACGATACAGCGTCGGACTGTCAATTTACGGGCCGGGGTTGGCCCTTCCCCTCCCCTCCACCCTTCTGGTTATCCATAGACATTTATTTGTTACAATGTGAGTTCATTATTCTTGGGATTAGTTTTGCTACTGAACTGTTGGTGTTATTGTATCAGGAAGCCGCATCAATGCCCACTCTACCACAAATATTTTAATTATAGCTTTCCCTAAGAAGCTAACACGGTGCATTTATTTGTATTTATGGCAGCAAAATAAGCTATTAAAATTATCTGCTGTCGGTAATGTTGATCTCTGAATATAATACGTATGATTTTATGAAACATGGACGGAACGTGCAGGCGGGCGCGCGCACACACAATCGGGGCCAGGAGCTATGACGATCCCTGCAACCACATTTAGGTGAGCACACACACACACACACACACACACACACTCCACGAATTTTCGCCATCATTCGTACTTGACTTAACTACATTCAGTGAACCAAACGAAACTAACGAAAATTTTCGAAAACAATGTCTGAGCTCCGACAGTCTTTTGTTTGTACTTTTTGGAATGTTTTACTTTTATTTTCGCGTTTTTTAACTTTTTTATATAATTTTTAGGAGAGGTTTACCTGCACATACACACACACACACACACACACACACACACACACACACACACACACACACACACACACACACAGTAGAGCTACAAGTGGAGGGAGAAGCAGGAAGGCCAGGACGAATGAAGCCAAACTACAAGAAAGGGGACTACACAGGAATGAGGAACTACCTGAACGGGGTTCAGTGGGACAGAGAACTGGCAGGGAAGCCAGTTAATGAGATGATGGAATATGTAGCAACAAAATGCAAGGAGGCTGAGGAGAGGTTTGTACCCAAGGGTAACAGGAGTAATGAAAAAGCCAGGATGAGCCCATGGTTTACCCAAAGGTGCAGGGAGGCAAAAACCAAGTGTGCTAGGGAATGGAAGAAATATAGAAGGCAAAGGACCCAGGAGAATAAGGAGAACAGTCGTAGAGCCAGAAACGAATATGCACAGATAAGAAGGGAGGCCCAAAGACAATATGAAAATGACATAGCAGCGAAAGCCAAATCTGACCCGAAACTGTTGTACAGCCACATCAGGAGGAAAACAACAGTCAAGGACCAGGTAATCAGGCTAAGGAAGGAAGGAGGAGAGACAACAGGAAATGACCGTGAAGTATGTGAAGAACTCAACAAGAGATTCAAAGAAGTGTTCACAGAGGAGACAGAAGGGACTCCAGAAAGACGGAGAGGTGGGGCACACCACCAAGTGCTGGACACAGTGCACACAACCGAGGAAGAAGTGAAGAGGCTTCTGAGTGAGCTAGATACCTCAAAGGCAATGGGGCCAGATAACATCTCCCCATGGGTATTGAGAGAGGGAGCAGAGGCACTATGTGTACCCCTAACAACAATATTCAATACATCTATCGAAACAGGGAGATTGCCTGAGGCATGGAAGACAGCAAATGTAGTCCCAATCTTTAAAAAAGGAGACAGACATGAAGCATTAAACTACAGACCAGTGTCACTGACATGTATAGTATGCAAAATCATGGAGAAGATTATCAGGAGAAGAGTGGTGGAACACCTAGAAAGGAATGATCTCATCAACAGCAGCCAGCATGGTTTCAGGGACGGGAAATCCTGTGTCACAAACCTACTGGAGTTCTATGACATGGTGACAGCAGTAAGACAAGAGAGAGAGGGGTGGGTGGATTGCATTTTCTTGGACTGCAAGAAGGCGTTTGACACAGTTCCACACAAGAGATTGGTGCAAAAACTGGAGGACCAAGCAGGGATAACAGGGAAGGCACTACAATGGATCAGGGAATACTTGTCAGGAAGACAGCAGCGAGTCATGGTACGTGGCGAGGTGTCAGAGTGGGCACCTGTGACCAGCGGGGTCCCGCAGGGGTCAGTCCTAGGACCAGTGCTGTTTCTGGTATTTGTGAACGACATGACGGAAGGAATAGACTCTGAGGTGTCCCTGTTTGCAGATGACGTGAAGTTGATGAGAAGAATACACTCGATCGAAGACCAGGCAGAACTACAAAGGGATCTGGACAGGCTGCAGACCTGGTCCAGCAATTGGCTCCTGGAGTTCAATCCCACCAAGTGCAAAGTCATGAAGATTGGGGAAGGGCAAAGAAGGCCGCAGACGGAGTACAGTCTAGGGGGTCAGAGACTACAAACCTCACTCAAGGAAAAAGATCTTGGGGTGAGTATAACACCAGGCACATCTCCTGAAGCGCACATCAACCAAATAACTGCTGCAGCATATGGGCGCCTAGCAAACCTCAGAACAGCATTCCGACATCTTAATAAGGAATCGTTCAGGACCCTGTACACAGTATACGTTAGGCCCATATTGGAGTATGCGGCACCAGTTTGGAACCCACACCTAGCCAAGCACGTAAAGAAACTAGAGAAAGTGCAAAGGTTTGCAACAAGACTAGTCCCAGAGCTAAGAGGTATGTCCTACGAGGAGAGGTTAAGGGAAATCAACCTGACGACACTGGAGGACAGGAGAGATAGGGGGGACATGGTAACGACATACAAAATACTGAGGGGAATTGACAAGGTGGACAAAGACAGGATGTTCCAGAGATTGGACACAGTAACAAGGGGACACAGTTGGAAGCTGAAGACACAGATGAATCACAGGGATGTTAGGAAGTATTTCTTCAGCCACAGAGTAGTCAGTAAGTGGAATAGTTTGGGAAGCGATGTAGTGGAGGCAGGATCCATACATAGCTTTAAGCAGAGGTATGATAAAGCTCACGGCTCGGGGAGAGTGACCTAGTAGCGATCAGTGAAGGGGCGGGGCCAGGAGCTCGGACTCGACCCCCGCAACCTCAACTAGGTGAGTACAACTAGGTGAGTACACACACACACACACACACAAACACACACACACACACACACAAACACACACACACACACACACACACACACACACACACACACAAACACACACACACAAACACACACACAAACACACACACAACACACACAAACACACACACAACACACACAAACACACACACAAACACACACACACATACACATACAACAGGCCTAGTGTCTAATCGACATATGCCTAGGACCAAACGGTAACTAACACACACTGAGGAAAGCACAAACGATACAGCAGACACTTTCCCGTGTTGGTCATAACATGATAAGTATCAATTAGAACAAAGGAAACAACTATTATCATCAATTTCCCGACTATATTCTAATTTATTTAGAGCTTAAAAATTATGAGCCAATTACATTAATTACGTTGCTCTCTACTTGGGCTTCCAGCAGAGTTTATTTCTCTGCAATTGACTGAAGCCAAACCTTTCGCCAATGAAGATTAGAACATAAGTGAGGAGGAACACTGCAGCAAGCCTACTAGCTCATACTAGGCAGGTCCTTCTCAAACCCAAAAACCCAAATATTTGCTCAACCCATTTTCAATGTTACCCACGTGACTTCAACCTGTCGTATTCTATACCAGTTGTAAAAGAAAAAACATATCTTATCCAAGTAACTGAATATCTTCAATATTATGCTTGAAGGTGAAGTCACTTCTGTGTCAAGTAATAAATCAGGTGTTCCCAATCTAGCAGACTAGCACAAAGAAACATTCACCAACAATCAATCAATAGCTCGCTCGCTCTCTCTCTCTCTCTCTCTGTACTCACCTATTTGTGGTTGCAGGGGTCGATTCACAGCTCCTGGCCCCGCCTCTTCGCTGATTGCCACTAGGTCCTCTCTCTCTCTGCCCCATGAGCTCTATCATACCTCGCCTTAAAACTATGTATGGTTCCCGCCTCCACTACGTCACTTTCTAGGCTATTCCACGGCCTGACTACTCTATGACTGAAGAAATACTTCCTAACATCCCTTTGATTCATCTGAGTCTTCAACTTCCAATTGTGACCTCTGTGTCTGTGTCCCATCTCTGGAACATCCCGTCTTTGTCCACCTTGTCTATTCCGCGCAGTATTTTATATGTCGTTATCATGTCTCCCTTGACCCTCCTGTCCTCCAGTGTCGTCAGGCCGATTTCCCTCAACCTTTCTTCGTAGGACAATCCCCGTAGCTCTGGGACTAGTCTTGTTGCAAACCTTTGCACTTTCTCTAATTTCTTGACGTGCTTGACTAGGTGTGGATTCCAAACTGGTGCTGCATACTCCAGTATGGGCCTGACGTAAATGGTATACAGAGTCTTAAACGAATCCTTACTGAGATATCGGAACGCTATCCGTAGGTTTGCCAGGCGCCCGTATGCTGCAGCAGTTATCTGATTGATGTGCGCCTCAGGAGATATGCTCGGTGTTATACTCACCCCCAGATCTTTTTCCTTGAGTGAGGTTTGCAGTCTTTGGCCATCTAAACTATACTGTGTCTGCGGTCTTCTTTGCCCTTCCCCAATCTTCATGACTTTGCATTTGGCAGGGTTAAATTCAAGGAGCCAGTTGCTGGATCAGGCTTGTAGCCTGTCCAGGTCTCTTTGTAGTCCTGCCTGATCCTCATCCGATTTGATTCTTCTCATTAACTTCGCATCATCTGCAAACAAGGACACTTCTGAGTCTATCCCTTCCGTTATGTCGTTCACATATACCAAGAACAGCACAGGTCCTAGGACTGACCCCTGTGGAACCCCGCTTGTCACAGGCGCCCACTCTGACACCTCGTCGCGTACCATGACTCGTTGTTGCCTCCCTGTCAGATATTCTCTGATCCATTGCAGTGTCTTTCCTGTTATGTGTGCCTGATCCTCTAGCTTTTGCAGTAACCTCTTGTGAGGAACTGTGTCGAAGGCCTTCTTGCAGTCCAAAAATATGCAGTCGATCCACCCCTCTCTTGTCTTACTTCTGTCACCTTGTCATAAAACTCTAGTAGGTTTGTGACACAGGATTTTCCTTCCCTGAAACCGTGCTGGTTGTCAATTATACACTTGTTTCTTTCCAGGTGCCCCACCACTCTCCTCCTGATGATCTTCTCCATGACTTTGCATACTATACACGTTAGTGATACAGGTCTGTAGTTTAGTGCCTCATGTCTGTCTCCCTTTTTAAAAATTGGGACTACATTTGCCATTTTCCATACCTCAGGGAGTTGCCCAGTTTCAAATGATATGAAGATCTTTGTTATTGGCTCACACAATATCTCTGCTCCCTCTTTAAGGACCCAAGGAGAGATGTTGTCTGGTCCCACCGCCTTTGAGGTGTCAAGTTCGCATAGCAGCTTCTTCACCTCCTCCTTGGTTATATATATGTGTGTGTGTGTGTGTGTGTGTGTGTGTGTGTGTGTGTGTGTGAAATTCTGGAAAAAGAGAGACATTATTAGAAGTGACCCACCACACCGTCGCAACCCCCACCTCGTGGTAACTTCCCACCTCCGGAACGCAAGTTACCTACCTAAATTCCCTGAATCCCTTCATAAAAGCTAGCTTGCTAACACTCCAGTACCAGATTTTTTTTTCAAGGAAAGGCAGCAGCAATAATAAAATAATAAAAACAATAACATCATAATAATACTTGTGGCGAATTTGTTTACCCATAGATAGCATCAGTACATGAACGATACAGTATACATGGTTATTATAATTTTTTATTCAAGTAACCCGAGAATGACCTAACGAGGAAGTTATATTCTTCAAGGATAACTTTTTTTCACTAAGGTATTTGAGGAGGTAGATCATGGTAATGAATATGATATTGTGTATATGGACTTCAGTAAGGCTTTTGACAGGGTCCCACATCAGAGACTATTGAGGAAAATTAAGGCACATGGAATAGGAGGAGAAATTTTTTCCTGGATAGAGGCATGGTTGACAAATAGGCAGCAGAGAGTTTGCATAAATGGGGAGAAATCAGAGTGGGGAAGCGTCACGAGCGGTGTTCCACAGGGGTCAGTGTTGGGCCCCCTGCTGTTCACAATCTACATAAACGACATAGATGAGGGCATAAAGAGCGACATCAGCAAGTTTGCCGATGACACCAAAATAGGCCGTCGAATTCATTCTGACGAGGACATTAGAGCACTCCAGGAAGATTTGAATAGACTGATGCAGTGGTCGGAGAAGTGGCAGATGCAGTTTAATATAGACAAATGCAAAGTTCTAAATGTTGGACAGGACAATAACCATGCCACATATAAACTAAATAATGTAGATCTTAATATTACGGATTGCGAAAAAGATTTAGGAGTTCTGGTTAGCAGTAATCTGAAACCAAGACAACAGTGCATAAATGTTCGCAATAAAGCAAATAGAATCCTTGGCTTCATATCAAGAAGCATAAATAATAGGAGTCCTCAGGTTGTTCTTCAACTCTATACATACTTGGTTAGGCCTCATTTAGATTATGCTGCACAGTTTTGGTCACCTTATTACAGAATGGATATAAATTCTCTGGAAAATGTACAAAGGAGGATGACAAAGTTGATCCCATGTATCAGAAACCTTCCCTATGAGGATAGACTAAGGGCCCTGAATCTGCACTCTCTAGAAAGACGTAGAATTAGGGGGGATATGATTGAGGTGTATAAATGGAAGACAGGAATAAATAAAGGGGATGTAAATAGTGTGCTGAAAATATCTAGCCTAGACAGGACTCGCAGCAATGGTTTTAAGTTGGAAAAATTCAGATTCAGGAAGGATATAGGAAAGTACTGGTTTGGTAATAGAGTTGTGGATGAGTGGAACAAACTCCCAAGTACAGTTATAGAGGCCAGAACGTTGTGTAGCTTTAAAAATAGGCTGGATAAATACATGAGTGGATGTGGGTGGGTGTGAGTTGGACCTGATAGCTTGTGCTACCAGGTCGGTTGCCGTGTTCCTCCCTTAAGTCAATGTTACCTGGCCTGACTAGGTTGGGTGCATTGGCTTAAGCTGGTAGGAGACTTGGACCTGCCTCGCATGGGCCAGTAGGCCTACTGCAGTGTTCCTTCGTTCTTATGTTCTTATGTTCTTATACGTGGCTGGTGGAGGTCAAGGGTGCTGATACGTGGCTGGTGGAGGTCAAGGGTGCTGATACGTGGCTGGTGAAGGTCAAGGATAGTGATACGTGGCTGGTGGAGGTCAAGGATAGTGATAAATGGCTGGTGGAGGTCAAGGGTGATGTGTGGTAGAGATATGGTGTCTGTTAGTGATGCGTGGTTGTGATAACTGTTAGTGACACCTGGAGTTCACCTGGAGATTTTGGGATGTCACCAGCCCCGCGGCCCGGTCCCAGACCAGACGTCTCAGTGACAAACTAGTAAAGAAAGCAGGTTTAAAAATCCCTGTATTTATGCAGTTATTTAGTGCTTGCTCTCTCTCTCTCTCTCTCTCTCTCTCTCTCTCTCTCTCTCACACATTAACACTGCTATACAATAAAAAAATTCATGCATTAAAAACTTCTAACAAAACCCATAAAAATAAAACTGATAAAAAAGCAATAAAACTTTCTCGTGAAAGGTCACCCAGGTCTCAGCAGGTACCTGTTTATAATAAAGGTCACTCCAGTCTTAGCAGACACCTGTGGTTATAAAGGTCACCCACGTATCAGCAAACAGCTGGTTATAAAGGTCACCCATGTCTTAGCAGACACCTGTGGTTATAAAGGTCACCCAGGTATCAGCAAACAGCTGGTTATAAAGGTCACCCATGTCTTAGCAGACACCTGTGGTTATAAAGGTCACCCAGGTATCAGCAAGCACCTGCTTATAAAGGTCACCCATGTCTCAGCAGACACCTGTGGTTATAAAGGTCACCCAATGTCTCAGAAGACACCTGGATATAAAGGTTACTCAGGTCTCATTCCTGAGAAGGGATCGTTATTGATACATGGCTGAGAGAAGGGGTTGAGGCATGGCTGAAAGAAGGGGCCATTGATTCATGACAGACGGGGCCATTATTGATGTATGGCTGAAAGGGGTCATTACTGATACATGGCTGAGAGAAGGGGTCATTATTGATACATGGCTGAGAGAAGAGGTCATTATTGATACATGGCTGAGAGAAGAGGTCATTATTGATACATGGCTGAGAGAAGAGGTCATTATTGATACATGGCTGAGAGAAGGGGTCATTATTGATACAGAGAGAAAGGTCATTGATACATGGCTGATGATACATGGCTGAGAGAAGAGGTCATTATTGATACATGGCTATCGATGAGACATGTCATTATTGATACTCATTATTGATGGCTGAGAGAAGAGGTCATTATTGATACATGGCTGATGATACATGGCTGTCATTAGATACATGGCTGAGAGAAAAGGTCATTGTTGATGCATGGCTGAGAGAAGAGGTCATTACTGATACATG
The DNA here is from genome assembly GCF_038502225.1 of Cherax quadricarinatus. Lineage (NCBI taxonomy): Eukaryota > Metazoa > Arthropoda > Malacostraca > Decapoda > Parastacidae > Cherax > Cherax quadricarinatus. The sequence continues at coordinate 14,116,344 of NC_091307.1, forward strand.
GCTGAGAGGAAAAAGTCAGACTGGAACCACTACTGAGCGCACAATCAAAATTGATGTAAATCAATGCATTTATAACCATTGTTTATATGTGCATCAGTAACTCTGACACAGCCTAAAACATATTAGTTTAAAATTCTGGAAGCTCGCTGACTGCTGTGTTTACCAGGTTCATTATAAAGGATGACAGAAGATCGTAGTCTGGTCAGACAGGCAAATAATTAGAAGAAAGAATGTCACAACACAAATACACTGATAAAACAGATCAGTTCCCCTGGTCAATTTTTCAATCATTTAAAGAATTTTTTTCCATACAATTCAGTGATCACAAAAGTAATCGCTACTTTTAACGACTCAGAGATCATGATAATAATGGTATGCAGTACCGATGACCAGATAAGAAAGACATGGGCAATAGTTAGGTATCCATTTCTCAAACGTTTCGCCTACACAACAGACTTCTTCAGTCGCATACATAGTTGACTAAAAATAGAGGCACCTCTACATTCGACTTAAAACGTCTATTACATAGGCGAAAAGTTTGGAAAATAAACCTAACCTTCGCATCAGTGAGATGTAACAGTTTCATCCTCAAGTAAAACAACAGTTTTGGCAAGTGTAAACCTGAAGAATTAAACACTTTTGTAACAGTTGGGGATCTCTGTTAGGGAAACCTTTCCACGATGAAGATACCCAAGTGTTACATAAGTGTCTAATTCTTCAACTTAACGACTTTGTAAACCACTGACATGTGTCAACCTGATTCACTTGTTACAAGTGTTGGAGTGATACAATAAAATTACATGTAAAATATCTCAATTCTGTCGCTTAACGAAAATTATAATAGAAAAATTAGTAAAAAACAACTTCTGCAGTACTTGTACAACGATGACAGAAATTTTGGGAAAGTAACCCATGACAAGCCAGTTGTAAAATTAGCAGGCCAGTGAGTTATTCAGATCTAAACGTTGTTCTAGAGAACGTTTCTTCCCCTTCATTAATGTGGTCATCACTCCATTTAGAGCCACCAGTGTTTAGTCTGTACTTGGTGTTGGTAAGAATCATTACCGTGATGTAAGGCGGGCTAGTGAGTGCTGGTATGCAAGGAGAGGTGCGATGATTCACACACAGACTGGCTGATCCACTTATCTGCCACGCTGTCAACAGTTGGGCCACCTCATGGAATATTCAGGTTGTCCAGTCCTCTCGTTCCCTGCCCATTTTCACCACCTCCCCATTATATATTACTCGTTATCTCTTATTGCCAACCTCTGCTGTCGTTCGTTCATCTATTCAGACTTTTGCTGTCAGTGAGTAAACGTTTTACCGCCCAAATTGTACTCATCATTTTGTTTGCTTAGGTCCCAGCTACACTTTTCACTCCGCTTATTAATGACACTGCTCCGACTAGCACTCTATGCTTCCGGCCTCTTGGAGTATCTTACCTACTCTTGAGTGTGTATTAAATTTACCTCCAGGATTCCCGGGTCAAACTCTTTCATCTTGTCTATCACCCAAACATATAAATTACTTCCTAACATAAAAAGTACTGATAACAAGAACAAAGACTTATCACTGTCCCATGTGACTATCCTTATCACTAGAGACCATCACCTCTCTGGTCAACCTACCTCCACGCTACCAACTACTCGCTCGTACGTGGATACAAATAATGTACTGCCGACAATATTGAAGAAACGTCGCGTTGCAGAATTTTTTACAGAGACAACGTTTCGGTATATGCAGAACTTGATAAAGTTAGAATTTGATGAGCTCTACACAGAAGCCGTGTTTAACGTTTGTTCTCTACAACCTCCCACCCATCTGAACACCAGGAACCTCTACAAATCTCTCCATATTATCCCAATAAACACCATTTATCCTGCTTGTAGGCCAAATCCTTCTAAGACATGATAATTCCCACGCAATAAGTTTTGTTTCACCAGAGCTGCAACAAAACCTGCAAAGCTGCCGTAGCTACTGAACTTGTCGCCATACTGAAATCTCACATCTCAAACTAACAGATTTCATTACCCTATGTAAGAAACCCATACTGTATGATGAATATGACGGGGGAACATATCAGCTATAGTGTAATGGAGTTAATGTATGTAATAGGGTAACCTAACATAGCTATTATCAACAAAATTTGAAAATATCAATCACTACAGTACCGTCTCAAACCCATCCTCGGTACACTAGACCTCCGGTGTAGTCTAAAAGCAACTTCTCGAACTAATCTACTTGAAAGGAAGAGAATTATATTTTATTGGTGGTGATAGCTAATACACTAAACGTAGTGATGCTTAACAAGTGAGAGTTAATGAGCACCGGATGAGTTAAGTGGAAGATGAACCACTACCACGAATATAATGAGCTTCCAACAGCACACACAAGTTGTTAAAAGCATCCGCATCAAATTCATTCCAATTCTAAAGTACGTGGCACTAATGTCTGCCTATTAATCTAACGTAGCTTTTTAAACAAATGACTAATATTACGCCGCTAAGACTGGCTAGCATTTATAAAGGCTGCCAGGGTCAATACTTCCCCTTCTACTACTATTTCTTCCACCACCACCACCAGTGTTACCACCAGCACTACTTTTTCCTCCTCTGTTTCTCCTATTCCTATCCTCCTCTCCTGTATATACTGGCTCACTCACTCTTCTGTGTGATTTGTGAATGGTTGTGTACATTGTTCTTGTGCTGTGTGTCATACTCTCTAGTATGGATGGAGGTGACGTCCGCATACTGCGATATGTATAGTGTTGTCCTCTATAATCAGTAAAACATATATGGAGGCAACTGTAGTCATGATGACGAAGGTTGAAACAGAACACATTTTAGGGCCAGTAACCGTGCAGGACACCCACTGCATGGGTTGACCTGAGTAACAGTGTAGCTGGTCTGTTTATTACTGTTGGGTTGTTCATGATTTGGTTGCTGTGTTGTTCGTGGGTTGGTTGTTATTGGGTTTTTAATTTGCTTATTGTTGTTGGGTTATTTTTAGTTTGGTTATTGTTGGGTTGCTCTTTGGTTAGTCTTGGGTTTTTCTCGGTTTGTTTGTTGCTGTTGGGTAGTTCTCGGTTTGTCTGTTACTGTTGGGTAGTTCTCGGTTTGTCTGTTACTGTTGGGTAGTTCTCGGTTTGTCTGTTACTGTTGGGTAGTTCTCGGTTTGTCTGTTACTGTTGGGTAGTTCTCGGTTTGTCTGTTACTGTTGGGTAGTTCTCGGTTTGTCTGTTACTGTTGGGTAGTTCTCGGTTTGTCTGTTACTGTTGGGAAGTTCTCGGTTTGTCTGTTACTGTTGGGTAGTTCTCGGTTTGTTGTTGCTATTGTGGATAAGTTGTGAACTATTAAAGGCCGATTGTGGCTGTTCCTCTTAACAGCCTCGAGTCTGTGACAGCGAACTCCATGTAAATCTGCCCACCGAGCTTGTTAGCTTGTGACAGCGAACTCCTTCATGTAAATCTGTCCACTGGCTTTCTCAATTTTTTTTAGAAGTAGTTTGATATTTGTTAAACGAGAATGAGCAGCCCATCAGGGTTGGTTGCTCCCTAGAAGGTAAGGAATCCAATAGATTTAAACCAGTCTCCCAGCTCGAGCAGCATCACGGAGCCTTACTGATTGCACGAGATAGCGATGAGAGTTCAACTGCAAGAGCCTCTAAACATGGAGTCAGGGAGGAGGATAAGATGGCGATGATCACTTACTTACAGAACACTAGAACCATTTAATTATTCAGCACAGTAAACATACTCTGTTACGAACATCAAATTTACACTATCAGTACCAACTTGCTACTGTCGTAACTTCTATTATATATTACATAAATCATATCATAACGCAAGTAAAGCTATTCAAAATTCATTCTTCACATTCTGTAATCCACGTCCATAAATTGTTCCATGTCATCAGTCCGAAGCGTGAGCAAATTTGGACGAATGGGGTAAAAATCCCAGCTATTTAGGGCAAAGCACAGAGAGGGGGGTGGGACGGGTGCTAGATGCTGGATTATTAGCCTAGTAACAAGGTCATTATCGCCCACATCATTCTCAATAATTTAAGAGCGACTTTACTCTGAATCAGCAATGAATCCAACACTTCAAGTCGTAGTGGGTTCTCCTGTTCCATGTCATCAGTCAGGAGTGTGAGCAAATTTAGACGAATGGGGGACCAATCCCCGTTACTTAGGCCAAAGGACAGAGGGAGGGGAACACGAGTGCTAGATTATTAGTCAGGCTAAGGCGCCCAAACCTCCCCATCGCAGTAATGTGACCCTGGCATCGGCGGGGATGATGTATATAACCTTCAATAAACTGAAATCAAGATTTGAAAGAAACTCAGCACGAAGATTAAAGTTTTGGCAAAGGAAACGACTCTGATTCATGAGCGGGATAGTGACGGACTGGGTGGTGGATGTGCCAAGAAAACATTTCTACTAGCCCTGTAATGTTTCTTTTAACAAGAGAATGTGAGAACATTTACAACAGTTTCACCATTATATCAATAGCTTCACAGCGTTGTGAAGTTCGATCATGAAATCACTGTATTGAACTAGTAACAAGGTCATTATCGCTCATATTATTCCCAATAAGTTAGGAGCGACTTTACCCTAAATCAGCAATGAACTCAATACATCAAGTCGTAGTGGGTGCTTCTGAGTACCATATACAACAGTTTAGGCAGGTGTCTTACTTCACTATGTAGCACTAAGTCCTCTGAAGTTAACACATACAATAACTGCTGCAGTACTTACTGTCCTAGACGGCCGACACTGTGCACGCCTCTCACGTCATTTGCTAGGACTACAAACACTAGTTATCTTTGGGGCTCTAGGATTACTAACACGACGTTTAAGGGACTGCATGATAGTCTTGAGAATTCTCCAAGCAAAATAATGGGAAAATTTTTAATGGCCATTAACTTTTTGTAAAGAAATTTGAAGGTCACGACGTTCCAGAGTTTGCATGTGAAGGACTTGCGTTCACAATAAACAGTCATAACTGCCTGCACAAGTGGCACGGCCCTCAGCATGTAAACTGTTAAAAAAAAAAAATCGCCCAAAGTAAGATTTTTTATATCGTGATATTGAGAGTATTATAGCGTGGTTTTTGAGTGTTTATTGTAAGACAGTCAGCGGTAAATGCTGCTTTTTATTATTCTTTTTTCGGGTATGGCTCGGGGAGGTGTAATTAAAGTAACCAGCGGCTCACTTCTCTGACCTGAGGCGTCCATCCCTCCTGCTGAGGGAGAATAGTAAATATGCTAACCAAGACAGTGACGGGGCAACGATACGACGAGAAGTTAATACACATTCTGGAAGAAGTTAAATAGGACTGTTAGGAGGAGAAGTAATAGGGAATCTTTTTTGTTCACGTGAACTAAAATTTAGAAGCGTGTAATTTTCCAGGAGCCTGTCTCGAGGTGTGTTATAAGGAAGAAGGGGGCTGGACAAGACGTGATAAGAGAGCACATCTAGGTACGTCACAGGGTGAGTCAGAAGTCACAGCCTCGTCCCTGACAAGGCTAACATCCCAGCATCTCTGTCCGTGACCCCCATCTTCTTGGTGTTCCGTGTTTCTGTTCCCTGTCCAACTAATTCTTTCTTTCCTAAGGTCACGTTTATCTTCCTGCCCGTGTTCCTTTTCTTGGGTCATGTTTATTATTCCCATCAACAGTCCCTTAATTGTGTCACATTGACTTTCTTTTCCCGCTCCTTTGTTGTATAAATTAACGAACAATAATAGCTGCCTGATGAAGACACGAGAGTGAAAGCAATTATTATTAAGTGCTAGATAAGGGGACATCATACTATAATCAAGGAGGAAGCGCTAAACCCGTAGGATTATACAGAGTTTGTGAGGGGGGGATGTGGAAGGCATTTAGGCTTAATTCAGGGAACTGGAGCATAGATCCAATTCCCTAGATCAAGAGCCCCTCACCAGCATTAAGCAACCTTCCTTGAGGGGTACAGGGGACATAATTTCCACCCGTATTTACCCCATTATCAGGTTTGCATAAGGGCTACTGTCATGTTTATATCATTGTATGAGAAACTGACGACCACGCGGGTGCGCTGGACATCTTTAGATTTCAATGTGAATGCCGTAAAATACTCTAGAACAAATTAAAGCAGATTATTTAGGAACAAGTTAATCAGGGAATCTCTGACACATCTTGTTGACAAGTTAAACTTCCACCTTACAAGTGCTTGAGCACCATCAAGTCATGGAGATGAGTGGGAAGCAGCTTACTAAGTGCTGCTCCAAGAACTATCCAAGAGGCATTTATAGTCACTACATATTCATGGTCCACGGGGGCCGCTACTCCACCACCTGGACCATCTGTCAGGTGCTCTAATCATGGCTCATTCTCCTTCAAAATACATACGCGAAATAAAATATGAAAATTTCAGAAAGTGTGTTCGCTTAATCTCTAGTATTCTTCAATAAATCAGTCATCAGTACGCTCCAGATTAAAAAAAAAAAAGTTCCTGAAGAAACGGGAGATAAGAGTTGTAACAAGAGCTTAAACTATTGTTGAACATAGAGGCTTCCATGAACGACGGAGCTGTCAGCAGTACTGCTGCTACCGTCCGTCAACATGCAGACGGGTCACACCTGATTTCACAACTGGTCAGCTCTGGTTGTGATACACATGGTAGTTACTCTGGTGGTGGTGAAGGAAAGATTACCACAAAGTGAGAGCGGGGCACTGTAAGACTACGAGAACAGTATCTACCTAGGTACGAACTACAACGATCACTTCTAAATTCGAATGTCTTACTGTCAACAATGTTGAATAACATGTTGTGCAACAACCTTAATTAGGACAACGTTTCGCTCTGTCACAGGTTTATTAAGTCAAGGCTCGTCTCCAAACAGGTCTAATCACTGTTTTACACCGTAATGCTATGCATATAAGTGGCTTTGGCATGCTGCTCTTACCTGTATTTTTTGTACCTCTGTTTGTATGCTTAAATTACTAAATAAATAAATAAATAAATAAATAAAATCTCAAGGGTATTACACCATAACGAACAAATAAAGTGTTTGAACTTGTGGAGGAAGAACAGTAATGAGAGAGCTGGCCATTATCATGACAAGTGCCGCGTACTACAGCAATGGCTGCACTGTGTTAAGCATCATTTATGGTGATCAGTCTTAGATCTAAGACATACGTACACATAATGCTAATACTTTTGTAAGGTGTAGTGATCGTACAATAAAATAACGCTGGAAACTTACTGCTAACACTCGCTGTGTACTCAACTTACACTGCGTATGATGTGTATGATACCAGCCTCCAACACTTCCTCATCCTCCAGGTCATACCACTTTCTCGCCACTCTCAGGTTCTGGTAGTATCACCTGAAATCCCCGGGACTTATTTGTTTAACTTACAAATGTGTTCCTCGTCTTCGTCTTATGAAGCCTTTACCTATCCAGCCTATCAAGTTCTTTCATTATTTCTTAAGGTAATCATAGCTCCCCTGTTTTTTTTTTTTATCTTTAATTACATATGGTTCAGTCACAGCACATTCTCTCCTGGGCCCAGAGGGTGGTGGGGAGGGGAGCGTGTGTGCGAGTGTGTGTGTGTGCGTGTGTGTGTGTGTGTGTGTGTGTGTGTGTGTGTGTGTGTGTGTGTGTGTGTGTGTGTGTGTGTGTGTGTGTGTGTGTGTGTGTGTGTGTGTGCGAGTGTGTGTGCGAGTGTGTGTGCGAGTGTGTGTGCGAGTGTGTGTGCGAGTGTGTGTGCGAGTGTGTGTGCGAGTGTGTGTGCGAGTGTGTGTGCGAGTGTGTGTGCGTGTGTGTGTGTGCGTGTGTGTGTGCGTGTGTGTGTGCGTGTGTGTGCGTGTGTGCGTGTGTGTGTGCGTGAGTGTGCGTGAGTGTGCGCGTGTGTGCGCGCGTGTGCGTGTGTGTGTGCGTGTGTGTGTGTGTGTGTGTGTGTGTGTGTGTGTGTGTGTGTGTGTGTGTGTGTGTGTGTGTGTGTGTGTGTGTGTGTGTGTGTGCGCGCGCGCGCCTATTTGTGGTTGCAGGGGTCGAGTCACAGCTCCTGACCCCGCCTCTTCGTTACCAGGTCCACACACTCCTTGCTCCAAGAGCTTTATCGTATCTCTTCTTAAAGTTATGTAGGGATCCTGCCTCCACTACATCACTCTCCAGATGGTTCCACTCCCTGACAACTCTATGACTGAAGAAATACTTCCTAATCTCACTCTCACTCTCACTCTCACTCTCACTCTCACTCTCACTCTCACTCACTCTCTCTCTCACTCTCACTCTCACTCTCACTCTCACTCACTCTCTCTCTCTCTCTCTCTCTCTCTCTCTCTCTCTCTCTCTCTCTCTCTGCGTGTAGTATAAAATGTTCATGCATAAATACATGCAAAAGAAGACTACTGAATATAAGCAGGGCAAACAGAAGCCCACGTGGTTTTGCATTTAATATTTACATTTAAGCAGAGGAAGGGGTGCAGGGTGGTCGAGACAGTCGGACCTAGAGTCGATATGAAAGAGAGAGGGATAGAGAGACATGCCACAAACAATTGAGTGACAACAGAGGTACCAGAACAAAGCGGCCAAGAAATTGAGTGCACAATATCCAACGTTCCAATCACCAGACTTGTTGGTAGTCACACCGGCCACAATATAACCATATACAACACTAGCAGCATTCATTACCATCCAGGCGTGTCTGGACTCCTCAACACAAGTATTCTGCCAGGCCAGCTCCACTCCTAACACACGCTCGTTACACACCTTGTAGACACCAATTTACAAATGAACTCTATATTGTACTTCAGGTGAGCAAAGACGATGTTATCTCACGTAGGTGTAAAGAGCATCCTCAGATTCATTAACTAAGTACAATGTTACTGTGATGAAGAAATGATGTGTTTAAGCCTAATGGCTCTTTATAACTATGTTTAGGTTGTCACTCAGTTATTCCTGAACAGAGTATGATAGCTGGTTTGGTGTTCCAGTTAGGTTCAATTTTACACACAGACAATGGAACCACGTGAATATTCACCACGCCATCAATCTTATTTGGTGGATTCACACAATATTAGCTTTGATGTAACCCCTGTAAATTGAGCTAAGAGTCTCCTAATTTATAATTATTAAAGTAATTTCAAGCACAAACTAATAATACCTCGATCACCCTTACCACTATTAAATTCTAATCCAAGCCACATTCTTAATTGTTGCAATCCCAACACGTCTACTAATTTCCATCCCATCACTTCCATACCACCTACTACTGTTACCAACTTGCAATTATCCAACTCAGACTGTCGTTCACTGTCAACAACCTTCCAGCCTTTCACTCCCATGTGCAACATACTCATGACAACTCACTCTCGTGCCCACACATCATACCTACTTCAATCCACCCACCCTGCTCGGGCAACTTCTGTGAAGCAGCACGTCCAGTTCACTTTTGGAGACCCTGATATTCGTTCAGTCAGAATTTCTTGTTGTAGCTGGAAGCGGACCCTATAATTTCGGTCTCTTCTGGAAATGAAATGTCGCCTTTGACAGATTTACAGCCACCATTAGCTTTCGCACCGAATTTGCCGTGGCAGTATTTGCACTTGTCTATACTAACGGACAGGAACACGCTCCATAAATGAAATGGGCGACGCCTCACACGTCATATAATCACATAACCAAAGGCTAATGTTGATTGATCTTCAGTTTCTTTTTGCAGTGATCAACAGGAGGGTGTGGGTGAGCACGCTACACCATTAGGGTAGTGTGGGTGAGTACGTAACATTATTACACCATCAGGGTAGTGTTGGTGAGCACGCTACACCAATACTCTAAGCCCTAAGACCATCTGAATCCTCTGTTTACCTAGCTGTTGTTAAAGCCTTCCTGTTTAGGTTAAGTTACATCAATTTAGGTTACCCTAACCCTTTCAAGTCTGACATAAACCTTAAGTAATAAAATGCAAGGAGAAGATATGACGTAGCATATGGGAAAAACACGCAACTCTGTCGTGAGTAACTTGTAAAAAACAAAAGTATAGGGTAGTTGTGAGGCAAGCAGTGTGCCCCATCCCTGTGTTGCTAAGTTGGCACACCACAACACAGTAAACAACCTCTTATGAGGCAGGATAAGCAGGAATCTTGGCTGGAGGCCAAGTGTATACATCATCTGATATCACCCAGATCTTCACAGGATCCTAAGTCCATCACCGGTAAGACATTTATTTATAAGCAAATTGTTACAAACCTTAAATATGTTGGAAAATATTTAAAATATCCGCGACTTCGAAAAATGCAAAAAGATTTCTTAAGTTCTATATCTAAAAATATTGCGCCTTACCTATGAAAGGGCAACTCCACTTTCACATGTTTCCCCTGACGTGTTGCCACGCCCTCGCCATAGGGCCGGCACCAATAAATAGAAAACCATCTGATTCAGACCAGTGTCAGGGCTGTTCCTTAAAATATAAACAAGCAAGAGACGGTAGGTTCCCTCACCCGGAGGTAAATCAACAAGCAGTCGTGTAGCATTACTTACACCTCCCTCCCTCACACACGCTAGTACTGTGTCACCTGCCTACTCCACGGTGATAACACCCACACTGACAAAGGTGTCACCTGCCTACTCCACGGTGATAACACCTACACTGACAAAGGTGTCACCTGCCTACTCCACGGTGATAACACCTACACTGACAAAGGTGTCACCTGCCTACTCCACGGTGATAACACCCACACTGACAAAGGTGTCAACTGCCTACTCCACGGTGATAACACCCACACTGACAAAGGTGTCAACTGCCTACTCCACGGTGATAACACCCACACTGACAAAGGTGTCACCTGCCTACTCCACGGTGATAACACCCACACTGACAAAGGTGTCACCTGCCTACTCCACGGTGATAACACCCACACTGACAAAGGTGTCACCCCTTTATTTAAAGCTGCTGCTCCACTAGCTCATGTAGAGCGCTACTCCTGTAGCATTACACTGCAGGAGTTTAATGGCTAAATAATCTAATACACACGCGTGGTACACAGCTTTGCTATTGTATGAACCAATATTTAAAAAAATATTTTATTTTCATTTATAGTGGGTGAGAAAACAAAAATCTTAGACATTTATTAAAGTGCACTTCAACGTTTCGGTGACAAACACTGAAATTCTCAATTAATATAAAAAATTAGTCTGTCACATGCTGTGAATTATATTTCTTTAAGCTGAATTATCTTTTCATTTACTATATTGAATTCTGATATGACGCTCGCATAGGAAACGGCTTCCTACTTCGCGGAAAAGAAATCCATCCAGGATGAAGTGGATACAAGTGATTTCGAGGAAGATCTTTTCACGTGACGATAGGAATGCACTTGTTTAGTTTACTCGCCAGAAGAAAAACCTGACTGGGATCTTCATCATGAGATGACCCGTTCAGTGGCGCCGGCACTATAGCGGAGACACCACAAGATTGTGAAGGTGGGGGCAGCTGATGACTACTACGGCGGGCCACGGCAGCAGCAGCAACAACCACTTGTTTACGGGTACTGCACCAGTAGTATATCTGTAGTCGCTGTCGGGGACAGGAGGTCACAAAAGATGTTGTCTCCCGCCTCTCAGTCCCCCGTGGAGGTTGTTTGTCAGGTTTCACTGTTGTTACATCCAGTTCTTGTAGTAGTCTCATCACTATTATTGTTGACACTCCAGCCGCCCCCCTCGGCCCGGGGCTAGACCAGGCCTTCTATTTACTGGCCTCATCAGTAAGTGTGTTGACGCTAGCTGCACTTCATCCAGCGTGCTAGCAGTACTTCTTGTAGCATCCCTGCTTCAGTGTTATACAATACTCACAGCAAATAATCACTCTCTCAACATGGTACATCTCAATATACGCATACTACCGCACTTCCCCAAACTAATTCGGCAAGATAATGAGTATAATTAAGAAGGATAAGTAGGGAGAGTATGAGGGATGAGGTACAAACAAGAGGTGGTGGAGCAAGAAGCAGGGCGGTCGCCCAGCACACTTCATCTTAATAAATTAGACATGTGCAACAATTGGGTATATTTATTATGGAAACGTTTCACCCCACAGTGGCTTCATCAGTCCAATGCAAAGAAGAATGGTGAACATCAGACGGAGTTAGAGATAATCAGTCCCTCAGCCTGGAGTCAAATGTAATCAGTCCATTAATCATGATTAATGGACTGATTACAGTAACTCCGGGCTGAGGGACTGATTACCTCAAACTATTTCTCATCTTGCACATGTGTGTAATTTATCAACTTGTCGGTTCTCTGAACCATTTATCTACACATCATAAACCTGGAGCCTGCCACTAACTCTACTACTCTCACAGTGCCTACCTGCTGGATGCCTAAATGTTTGGCTGCCTGCATGCCGGTAAATAGGGGCGACCTTACCGGTACCCCACGAACCGGTATACAGGTATCTTATTGGTACTCCACAAACCGGTGCACGGGCGACCTTACCCACCAAAGATAGTTGCAGTTTTTACAACACATCAGTAAAGCAGCGAGCTTGCTACTTCATTTTGTCCTAATTAAACAGGTTTAAATGTCTCATTTAGTTCAGAGAGAAGCGAATTCTAAGCCAGGTTAATACTTTACCATTTTTATACACGATACACGAATCTCTTTGTAGCCAGCTGGCCCAGTGGCTTACACACTGGCCTGGAGTTTTGCCACTCACTTGTCGTGAGTTCGATTCCCACCCGTACCGTGTTTCATTTTTCTACATAAAAGAAAAAAATAAGGAGGATGGGGTTTTCCCAAGTTTAATGTATGGCCAAAATAACTTTTAGAAATGGCGAATAATGTCTGTGTTAGTGTATTAATAAATTTTGTCACAGGGAGGGAGAGCGGGGCAGCGATACGTAGATAATAATGTTGGGTACAGCACAAATGTGTAGTAATTCATGCTTGGGAAGGAAAAAAAAATTTTAGTTTCAAGATGGTTGGAAAGTAGAAGAGGCAGTGTTGGAGCCAGAATATTTACACAGCTTCAAGAGTAGATATGATGAGGCCCAAAATGCAAGACGTCAGTAATGCCGATCAAAGACAAATCTGTGATTGATTCATTCTCTCTCACTCTTATATACACGCACACACAGTGAAGAGGCGGGGCCAGGAGCTGAGCCTCGACCCCTGCAACCACAATTGAGTGCACACACACACACACACACACACACACACACTGAATCTGACATGGAGCATACGGACTGATGCATGCCAGGACCACACACTCAAAAGGCCTCGAACTAATGCGTTCAAATATTTGTTGGAGATCACTACGTACATGCGTCTTTTCCCCCCTCTCTTCATCCTTCTCTGGAATTAAAGTGGTCTTGGTTAAGATGACAGGGAGTGGGTTCCCAACATTCCCAAGAATGGTCATCAGCCAATATGGCAGCATCATGGTGCTCTTCATTCTTCCACCTCCCAAGAGGAGACTCGTAAAATCAATTAAGGACAAACCAACAATTCGTTAGGCACTATCGCCTCCACATAAAACGCTCACCCTCCACCACCACACGCAAAAAAAGCGACGATAAGACTGGTACCGGCAGCTGCCCTCGATGCACCTGCTCCAGGTTCAGTCAAACTGGGTACTACGTCTGGACTGGAAGAATATATTACCTGCTTCTCTCAGCGGATGGGGACGCTAAAATTGGCTCTCAGAGTTATGTTGTGTATACACGACTATGAGTGCTGATACCGGACTTTATGATCATCTGGTAATATCAGTCATACTAAGATGTCTTTACTGAAGCCACTTATATTTAAGCATGCAACGCACAACTGTCAACTCCTAAAATGACGACGCTGTATCTGCAAGTGTTGTTATAATGACTTACTCCCGCTACACGTCCCTCCCCCCCCAGCCCTCATTATCAACTCACACACAGATGCTCCCTCTCACAACTAACCCTCAAATCAGAGGTGAAAACTGGACGATGTTTAAGTCGACCCCATTCCATTATAAAGTTGCGAGTTACAATAGGAGGTGGAGAAATACGCAAGTCAAGCTAGGTCATAGGGAGGTAGGTAGCTGTGGCATTTACTGAACACTTGGACCATGTAAGTCACTCAGCGTCACATCGATTAAAAAAAGAAACCTATAAACGCAGAAGGAAGTATGATGTTCAGATAACTAGCAGCCATAAAACACTCCATTAAATTCTTAATGTCGAAAGATTCGCCTAACTGTTTCCCCGAGGTTCCTACAGGCACCTCGGTAATTATAAAAATCATGACGAAGGTAGAGAGAGCCAAGCCATGGGCACTTAAAATATCTTACACAGACAACAGACTAAAAAGTCAATGAATTCTGAATCAGAAAGAATACAGGAAAGTGTTGTAGCTGTACCAAAGAAACTGTGATATAGTATCATTGAGGCCAATGGTACCTTAGTGGTATACAAATGATACCCTGGTGGTATACTCTCGGTACCCTCGTCGAATAGGGATGCTCGCTCATACTGCGGGGCAGCTACTAAGTTCACAGGACAGCAGCTGTGTTTATGGGACTGCAACTACTACATTCATGGGACTGCAGCGATGTTCATGTGACTGCAGCTGCTAATACTACACTCCCCTCAAGGAAGGTTCCTTGATGTTGGTGAGGGGCTCTTGATTTAGGGAATTGGATCTGTGCTCCAATTCCCCGAATTAAGCCTGAATGCCTTCCACATCCCCCCCCCAGGCGCTGTATAATCTTCCGGGTTTAGCGCTTCCCCCTTGATTATAATAATAATAATACTACTACACTCATGAGATTGCAGCTTCTGCTGCTACTACAGATAATTACCACATTTAGCTGATAACTGTAATCATGGAGTTCATACACAGAGCCGGCGGGGATGAGGTCATACACGGAAAAAACCTTACACTGCATTAGAAAATACTGTATCCTCAGTGACACTTACCTCAGTGTCACTGAACATTACTAGGTTAGTAAGATGCAATGGCGCAGTGCCGAGAAGTACGAGGGAAGAGTAACAAATCAAGCTCATTGGAACAACGTGTCTCTTAGCGTTATAAAACTCGACACAGACGTAGACGTTGTCCCAATAAAAGGGTGTTTTGTAACTTGTGTCTTCACGCTAGGTTTCTATAACTGGTCCGCCTAAGGCACCAAACAAGGATATTTAAAACACTTGAAAGTTTTTTTTATACATTACTGCAGTTTAGGTGCTTTTGTTTGCCACTTTGTAGTGCCTGAGATATATTTATCGTTAGTATGTTATTTAAAATATAAGTAACTGCTCTTCACGTTATTAAGAAGATGGAGTGTCTTCAGCAAAACAAAAGACAGGAAACAGACAAAATTGTGAGAAGTGACCTTCGTGACCTATGGGAAGAACTCTGGTATCACGGTCCAGAACTACTGCTCTCTAAACATTGCTGAGCGTCTGCCAGTCTTAGCCCTAAACATGTGAAGCTCTTCTCAGTATATGAGAACTCTTAAGTTATCAAAAAAAAAAAAAAAAAAAACGAAAAAAAACCGGCAAACATCAGAACAAAATTTCATAATAATACAACTGTGCAGGATAAATGTCCAAGGTGCCTCTTATGTTTGACACCGGTGTTGTCTAGGATACTCTCGTGGGGAACGGGAGGTAATCAGGTTTTAACCAAAGGGAGGTGTAGCCCTAATTTCTTGGATTAAAAACCAAATAGGGGAGATGAAGCTCCAGTTTCTTGGATTAAAAGCTTTTCCATTAGCACTAAGGAACCCGCAACTCCCTTCAAAGTAACCTTGCATAGTGCTGTGACTTGAACTCAAAGCTTGAATATTATAGTCTGCCATTCGCTGCGATTTATATAATTTATCAGACACAGTAATTGTTTATTATTTTATTTCTTACAGTATATTTAATTTCTCTGGCCACTAGAGATCTCTCATTTCACACAGACACAACTGAGACTTTAAGGCAAGGTCGAGAACCACACAAGAATCGGCAAGAAAAAGATTATTTTCTTTTTGTCCTTTACTAACGGCTGACTCGTGTCATCCTCTTCACGCCCGTCGGTGATTAACTCTGTTCCTCAGGAGCGGACTTGTGTGTGCGAGTAAGGAGAGAGGACGTTCAAGCGAAGCCCCTGGTGATGCCAGAGTTCACAGGTTACCTCTACCTCTGCTTCCACTTAAATGTCCCTTCCTCTTTCCTACCGCTGCTGTGTTTTCCTTCATCACCTCCTTCTCTAACTCCCACATTACTCTAGCCTCCGTCGTCGCTGCTGCCACCCCCTAGGTTAGGCAAGATTCCTCAGGAAACAGGATAAGTGTTTCCTGACGCGGGTCTTAGTCATGTGATGACCCATCACTGGAGCTTTTGGTCATCTGACCGAGGCCTCCCGGTGGCTTAACGGTCTACCCCTCTAAAAGTTAAGGTTATAATTATAACCATTTATATGCCACCTTACTTCAGATTTCCTTATGATCTTGGATCGACTGAGTGTTCTTCTCATTTCAAATGTTTGGATCTCTTGTGAACAGTACAACACGCAACACCACTGCTTCTAATACTACTATTGCCATCTCTAACTCTAGTTCAACAATCTTAAAAAAAAAAAACTTGACCAATAAAGATTCGTCAATTTTCCCATATGACCTAGAGAAGTCACAGTACTGTAGACCTGCAAACTAATGCAATGAGACTTGCAACAAACATGCACTGAAACTCCTTTCTAAATCTGTCATATTATAATTAAATAACCAGAGCCGCATGAATTACTGACGTAACTGATACGAACAAAACATTTCAGCTTTAGTAGTTTAAATAGACCATAATACTGATGAGCATTTCACTTTAACTTTCCACAGGGTGACCCGACAAAGAAAACACTTTCATTGTCACTCAATAACAGTCTTGCAAACAACGCTTTAATATAAGAGTTTAGATAATCCTCCAAACGGCAACTTCCCACCCTTCCTTCAGAGTGCAGACATTGTACTCTTCACTGCTCAGGAGTTAAATCTGGCTAACCGGTTTCCTGAATCCCAGCATAGATGTAACCTTGCTTACACTCCAACAGCACGTCGAATCATAAAAACTTGCCTTCTCTTACTCCTCTGTAAAAGGCTCACACATGCCTGTTAGATGCCCAAATCCCTAACCTCCTTTGCTCCTATCCTCGGACGACCTCACTACCCGTCCCAGATTTATACGCCCTCCTAGTCATCCAATATTTTTCCTACCCCTCTAAATATCCAAACCATCCCATCAATCCCTCCTCAGCCCACTGAATAATACTTTTGGTAACGCCACATCTCCTAATTTCCAAACTACGAGTTCTCTACTTTATATTCTCGCCACATATTGGCCTCCCACACATTTCTGCCTTCAGCCTCCTCACTGCAACATTCAAAACCCTTGCTTCAGACCCATACAACAGTATTGATACCATTATATTCTGGTACATTCCCCTTTTTGCCTCCACGGTTAAAGTCGCCTCCACAAATGACTCAATGCGCTACCCACTTATTATCCTTCTTGAAATTCTATAGTTCACCTCATCTCTTAGAGAACAATCCGCCTACAAGTCCACTCCCAAACATGTGAGCATATTACTGTTGTTTTCTAGTATGAATGACATATTATATTTTAGATACTTACCAGGATTAGTGAGAGCGAGTGGCTCTATCTTACCTGCAAAGATAGAAAAGGACATTAGAAACTATACATAATAGTATAGCTGCACTAAGTGACAGTGGATATCACTGACTTATGCTAATCAGGGCGCAGCTCATCAATGACTAATAAGAATCATTACAATAATCGTATACAGTATCGATAAGAGGAGGAATTAATCATGTACAACATCTGCGTATCTTTGAAATAATACCCAGGTGTTGCACATGTGTAACTCCTCGACTTGCAGTATGTCTGACGAGTAAGACATGCGACACTTGCATAGCTTTATTGTCCACAATAAAGTTACCCAAGAGTTGCACTGTCTTGTTTATCAGTTTGTCGGTACTGTATATAATTTACAGACTATATCCCATATTTTCTTCTTTTCCACACTACCAGCGGGACCTAAGATATTATATATATATATATATATATATATATATATATATATATATATATATATATATATATATATATATATATATATATATATATATATATATGCAAGGAATTCGCGAGAGCATGCGAAATATACACAAACATTTTTCGCATGCTCTCGCGAATTCCTTGCATTGTTCAAATCTCTAGTAAGGCTGATGCATGCAGGGGATGAGATGAAAAGCTGTAAGCCTTCTCCCTGAAAGCTGGCTGCCTTGGATCAAACGTGTAGCGCATGCTACACGCCAAGGTATTGGTCCAGTGTGGGTAGATTGGTAAAGCACTGCGTACCTTGTCCTAAGGTTCGTAGGTTCGAGTCTCCTTCAGCCAGAGATCAGTGTTTGTATATATATATATATATATATATATATATATATATATATGTCGTGCCGAATAGGCAGAACTTGCGATCTTGGCTTAAATAGCAACGCTCATCTTGCCATATAGGACAAGTGAAAATTTGTGTATGCAATAATTTCGCCAAAATCATTCTGAACCTAACGAAAAAAATATATTTGATTGTGTTTGTTTAGTACTAAATTATTGTATACGTATTTAAAATATATTTAGTTGGGTTAGGGTAAAATAAATTGCTCTTGTTATAATAAGGTTAGGTAAGCTTTTTAAGATTCTTTTGGTGCAAAATTAAAAATTTTTACATTAACATTAATAAAAAAAATATATCTTTAAACTTATAAGAGAAAATTTCAGAAAGGACTTAATTTTAAATGAGTTCTTGCTAATTGACCACTTTTACATATTCGGCACGACATATAATATATATATATATATATATATATATATATATATATATATATATATATATATATATATATATATATATATTATATATATATATATATATATATATATATATATATATATTATATATATATATATATATATATATATATATATATATATATATATATATATATATATATATATATATATATATATATATATATATATATATATATATATATATATATATATATATATTATATATAATTACACACAAACACAGTTATGACATGGATTCCATTTTCCCAAAAGTTTGTTTTACTATTTTACATCAATAAATTTGCCAGCACGCAAACGATAGTTATTAGGTACTATCCTGACCCTAAGATGCATCAGTCATTAAACAATGAAATCGTTCACAAGAGGTAAACGGAAATAAATTTAACGTGACTTAAAGGGAATAAAAATCTCACACTATTTTCCACGCAAAATCGTTATATCTGCTGCTACACACATGAATTTCATTCTCTGCTGTCGTCGTATTTTTTGTCACTTTTTTGAAGGTCTGAGTCTACGGCACTGAGGATTTTAGAAATTATCCGAACTATTTCAGGATGCTGGGAATGGGTTCAATAACACTCGTTATGGAACACGTGAATATGCAGCTGTTCCAAGAATTTGATCCTCGTTACCGTAAACAAGTGTTGAAAAATTGAGACCGATTAGATGAGGCGTTCTCGAGTTATGAGCGAAATAAAATTAAACAGCTGGGAAGGGGGGTAATTTTCAGGCAAAGTGTTAAAGGTCCCTCCTTCAGGGATACCTAATGAGGGTGAGAGGTGAATGTGTGTGGTGTGTGTGTAATCTTGGAGGTATGATGACCCCCGAGAGGTAACCCTGGCTCTAGTGCCTCTGCTGTACCAGCTCAACTGGTTATTATTGTGGGGGGGGGGGGGGAGAGGCGAGGAAGAGAAAAGGGAAAGAGAGAGGATGAGAAAAGGGTAGGTAGGCAATAGCTCCTCTTACTGGCACAGGTGTAGTGTACGTTACATAAACTTTTCAATCATTTCCTTCCTCACCCGATAACGTACTGACTCCATACTGTCGCAACACTAAGAAGGCTCCAGTGTATCGTGTTTAGAATCTTCAGGGACACGTCACTTACCCTGTCTTCTGATATGTTATTTTTATCCTATAATCTACCTTGTCTATAATTACTATCGCATTTGCTTTGTCTGTTTCGTAAGATGAAGTCCAGGATCTTTCCTTAATTCATGGTAAAATTTAACAAATCTCTGAGGACAATTTTGTTGTAGAGGTCTGAGCTTTGATCACTAATTATGGACAAGGTAGATTATAGGGGAAAAATAAACATGATATTAGGAGACAGGGAAACTCAAGCGCCTCTTAATGGATTCTTTACAAGTTTTTCGATAGTAGTTTTTAAAATCCATAGATGCCGCTAAGGTTATACGACTTGTGTGCTTCCGATAAGCTCTGAGTGATGCATAATCTCTCACCATTTCCATACGTTGCCTGAAGTGCCTCGCCAAAACTGTATTCTTTGTCCGGTCTTCTCTCTTCCAGACAAAGCACTACCTAGCAACATAGGAGTCGCATGACCTCATCCCAATATGGCATTCTTCAGGCCACCATGTGTCACTCACACCACACACTCTGCCTATATATGTCATTTGAACCTCTGCATGTTAGAAGTGATCCAGACCCCAGCACCGAAAAGTTTTCTAATAAACATGTCCTAGTGTTTGCTTACGTGTCTTATTAACCTAATTTATCGGTATCTACTACCAAGGTTTATACCATATTCTTATTACCTTGCAGTTATCAGTACTGAAATCTAGTAGTCAACGGGTTGGCCACGTCTGTGAACACCAACCCACACAAGAGTTTCATAATAATTCATTGTTATCTTGAGGACACGCACACAGTATGGCCACTCGCTGTCACTTCAGACCCGCTTTCACACTGGAGAAACTCTCATAAAAGAACGTCTGTGCATCGTGTGGGAGGACAGTCGTGGCAGGAGACGCAATTCTTCCTGGCCTTAATATACTTTATATACAGCGCTACACTTGTGTGCATCATTCAACGCAACGAACGATGGAGGCTAGACGCTCCTTCCATTAATCGCCTCCCCCCCCAAAAAAAAAAAATGCGGGTGTCCCCTTCTTCAGTATACGTCACTGCTCACCCATCATCATCACCATGTCTCACTGGTCCATCTCCATGGCCACCTTCCCTTCTTCCTCCCGAGCACAAACACTCGGGAGGCAATAAAGTGATCTGTCTAACAGTAACGTGTCAATGGAATAACTGTGATTGTTCATTAGTGATATCCTCCCATCGGTAGACGGGAACAAAATTCACTGTTGGGTTGCCGCTCCTCTGCTCGTGTACGAATTAAGACTTCAACAGGGAGAAGGTAGCCAGCTCGCCGAGACTACCAAACCCAGAGATACGGGAAGTGATGAGGTGTTACCATCCATTAAGCTGCTCAAAACATGGTTTGTCGGACCTGTTAATGGTTTCGGATCATGCATTGGCAATTATGGAGAACTGGCTGGGAACAGTGCATCGTGTTGGCGTGGCTTGGAAAAGATCACCATCAGAATGTCTAACACAGACATTTTTAAGAACTACAATCACAGAAGTAACAGTGAAGAAGCTTCTTTAATCATCCTTCAGATATGGTCAGGAGGTACAGCAGGAGACAAGCAGGAAATAAGTGCAGCGACAAGCAAAGGCACAAGTCATGTTATCTTACTATTAAGAACTTAAAATACTTTATGAAGCCAATTTTAATCCACCATAGCATGAATAAAATATGTAAAAAGTACACGTACACATACGAGCGTGTACACACACGGACAGGTACGTACGTACACACACAAGCAGAGACTCTACCCCTACAACCACATATAGCTAAGTATATAGAGGAGAGTACACAGGCTTCTTCCGACCGAGGAAGTACCAACAAAATAATTAAACTCGTTCACCATCGTTCATTCATTAGCTACCTTGCCAGGAGTACGCGACATCACCATTCAAACCGAACTTGCAGCAACAACACGACATTTTAAGACGCAACAGAAAGGAACC
The DNA here is from genome assembly GCF_038502225.1 of Cherax quadricarinatus. NCBI lineage: Eukaryota > Metazoa > Arthropoda > Malacostraca > Decapoda > Parastacidae > Cherax > Cherax quadricarinatus. Next base: position 14,138,295 of record NC_091307.1, read on the forward strand.
AAGCTATGGCAGAGAGCCAGAGAGGAACACTTGCCTCTCCCTCACCACCATCAGTGTGACCTTCACCTACTGACTGTAAGAAACCTCTGGCAACGCGACAAAGCAGGTCAGTCGTCACCAGCTACATTATAATTTCCAATGGGTGACTCATGCCTTGTGTGGTGTGTGTCGCCAACTCGCTGAGCAGTGCCCATCAGACACGGCCAGGGACACTTCTCGACCCTGTCGCGGAGAAAGCCTCACTATATCTGCACCCCTTACCCACTTTAACCCTCTAAACCCGTTCCCCTTTTCTTCTTACTCATTAAACCCATTCCCTTTCCTTCTTACCCTCTAAACACTTTCCTCACACCCCAAAACCTGTTCCCCTTTCCTTTTGACTCCCTAAACTTATTCCTCTTCTTTCTTACCCCTAAACCCATTCTTTCTTCCTTACTCATTTTTAAAACTTCCCCTTATTACCCCCTTAGCCAGTTTCTTCCTCATTCGTATCCCTCGTCTTCTTAATACAAGTTTTAATGCGTTACCCCTTTTATTTTCCTTCTCAACTCGTTCCCACTTCCCCATATAAACACATGGAAAGAGCTTCATTAATGATGTATACATGGGCAGACAACACAAGTACTGACCTTAGGTAGTATCAAGGTCAACATCCATGTACTAGATTTTTTACTTAGATAAATGGTGCAATAAATTAGTATTGGAAGGAAATACGTAATTTTACCAACTCTAAGAAAGTTTTGAATCCTATAATGAGATAATGAGTAAATTTACGGTGAGCACCAGACCCGGGAGGGTCATACAACGCCTGGGAGCGGGAGGTCGTCAGGCTTGATCCAACGAAAGGTAAAGTAGCTCCAATCCCTTGAATCAAGAGCCTTACACCAGCATCAGAGCGCTCCTCTGCAAGGGGACTTACCACAACCCTCGTTCATTCCTCGCGCTGCAACCTTCACCTGACACGGGCCACCAGCCAAATTAAGTTTCTCAAATCTATTTTCTAGCTTTTTCACTTTATGGGAATGCTACCCAAATGAATAAATTAAAAAATAAAATACCTCTTCCACTGTCAGTTCTCATGACATGGAACAAGTCTATTACCAAGTGTGAGGAGACTGACATGACGCAATCAACTCACTAAGAGAAAACATGTAACCAACCTGATGGTTCATTAACGTCCGTCACTTCTCACCTAACCCAGTACTCTTCCTTAAAAAAAAATCACTATCATTTGGCTAATAAATTCTGCATAATGAGGCTACAAAGGCAGACAAGGAAAGAATGTGAAACATTCTACCTGCCTCCTCTCTCAGCCACACCCCAGCCTTCCAGCCCTCTTAAGCCTCCCGACTTACATGCTCCCTACTTCATCAAAAGCCACACCCTTTGCCTTCCCCCCTCTCTGCATCCCCCTTCCCCTGCCTCCCCTCTGCTCTCCAAATAGTCTACAATGACCATCACTGTCTCCAGCTACCGCTATATTAACTTTTCATGAATATTAATTTCTGGTTGAAGGAGTCACAGTGCCTATTAGGCAGAGCCACAGTAACACCTTGTCCGCTCCTGCCTCTAAATGGTCTCTCTACTGCCACCTGCTCGCTGCTACCATCTGTGATATGCCTGTGGTCGGTTTCAAGGTTTCATCTACCCTTGCAGCCCGGCACGGCTTCCCTGTTCACAGCCTGCTAAATCAGGATGTCGTAAAGGACTCGCTAGCTCGCACAACTGTCACAGCCTGAGGCTGAGTAGTGAGTCAGTTTCCTCTCTAAAGACCTCAATGTTTATTCCGGAAATATTAATAATTAGTGATGTGCCACAGTATCGATGCTGGTATCGGTCATTTTCACCGTATTGGTATCTATGAAAAAGCGACCGAAACCAGTCGATACTTTTAAAATACGTACTGATATTACATGTCTGCTTAAAAATATAAAAATTAACACTACCTTACGATTGTGAGAGTTATTCATACACACACACACACACACACACACACACACACACACACACACACACACACACACACACACACACTAACACATACACAAACAAACACGTTATAATTTTAAAAATAAAAATACAGTAACAGTATCGGTATCGACCGAAAACTGTGTATCAGTATACCTGGAGAGGGTTTCAGGGATCAACGCCCCCGCGGCCCGGTCTGTGACCAGGCCTTGCATCGGTAAATTTTTTTAGTATCGTCCCATACCTATGAATAATATTCTCTGGTTGCAGAATGATGAGTCTTGGGCCACACATGTTGAACAGTATTCTCTTACTGTGCCTATTACCTCTCTGATTTTCACAGGGTTTATTTTATCCCTCCCCCTTCCCTTCACTGCTCGCTCGCTCGGTTCGTTTGTTCTCTCTGACTGTTGAGATTTGTAGATGATTTTTACGAGTACTGACGTTTGGGTCACCGTCTAGTATTGTGAATGCAAGAAGCGCCACTTTCATAGTCAATACTTAACCGTACAATATTTATTACACTTTACAATGATAGAAATCATTAAGGGTAAAGATAATTCGTTTTGTTACACATGATTTACATCTCTAAATTACAACGTATAATTACGCAGTGACATCTTAAATATAAAAAGCCTATCGCAACTTTTTTTCTTACGTGACTTTTGGCAAATAATGTGAATATCACAGGACTGCAATAAGAAGCCTGAGTAGATCTATAACTACTGTATAACTAACGTAGCAACATACAATATAAAGAGTATGTGTTGTAGCCAGGCTCAGGCTTGGTCAAAAGTACTTCTGCCAGTTTGATATACACACAGACTATCAAAGTAAATGCACAGTTTGTGATCATACTTACGGCAACTTGCTGAATAAAATGTAATGCTAGTTATCTTAACTTACAACGTCAAGATAATACAGTACTGTACATAGCTCTGCATAAAACTTCGTTCGGAGAAAATTTTCGCCAAGCTCAAACAATTACTAAATATTTCTGGACGTGACCCCAGAGAGCAAGCAGGTGTTCCCTTCCACCACCACAACCTTCTTCTTTCTTGGTTTTTACTCCTTTACTGCGATTCTCTGTGCCTACCCTATCGTCAGCAACACTTTCCTCATATTATGCTTCCGTTTCTGGCAGGTTTTCCAGGAAATATTTAAAAGTGTTCGTTGAAATGAATACGTCTGTCCACCTCACTACGATGATGATAGAGAACATCCTTTACACGTAATTATATAATACTTGAAGTACCCTCACAACACTGAACTACACAGCCTTGGCACTATGAATACAGAAGTCTGGTAAACGATGAACAGACACTTCTAATGTTTAAGTGGAAGATGTCTAAGCACCTACAAGCTCTCTAGAAGTAAATCAACAGCGACAGCAACTCCTGTATTCTTCGTGGATGTCAGTCTTAACGTATTTACCTGGCGACTTTGCTTTTTTCCTAATTGCACTGCTTGTACCGGTGTCACAAAAATACGCAATAAGACAGTTGGAACATATATGATGCCCATAAAACATCGCGGTATAATAGTCTATACAAGAATTTTATTAAAGCTATAATATTAAATAATAATCACTATCCTTCACTGAGGATTTAAAGAGACTGTGGCTGGTGCTGGGTACATCAACTGATCAACACAATAAATTAATAAGAAAGATCAAGACAAGAGCATGACCCTGGTGGCTACCCTCACGGCCTCCCATTGTTCATGTTTGTATCAGCAGTCGGAATGGCGGCAGGCGCCAGCAGATCTTTTCTCGCGTAACTGAACACTACCACCACCTTGTAAATAATTACTTCTGTTGATTCTTTCCCTCATCCACAGACAGTAAAATGTCTTTCTGCTCAAGTGCTACCCTGACCACCATTATAAGCTGCTGCTTAGTAGAGAACTTCCTCTGGCCTCAGTTTCCGGCAGGCCGCCACGAAGAATCAGGCCTTCAACCATAAAACGCTGCGCACGTGGGGGAGAGAACACTACCGACAGTGACCTTGTGCTAACGACCTGATTTCTTCAAGCGGAGGCCAAGAAAATAATCATCCAAGCGACTGGAAA